>NC_088877.1:19921042-20100723 GCF_032884065.1 Artemia franciscana
GAAGATATATGACTCCTCAGAATGGAGCCTGTTTTGTGCTTTAAACTTGTATGTGAAATTCCTTGGGACAAGGGATCCCCAATTAACAAAAAAGCACAAAATATTGACGGTCTGAAATTCGGTCGCAAAAAGGGCCAACACACCCTGGTTTTCTGAACAGACTGAGAAAAGCCCTGAACCAAGTGGCCCTAGAGTACAAGAAAAATGTTAGTCTTTGGACATGGTCCCCCTTCTTAAACAGTGTCCACAAAAAGAGCAGAAAGCCTGAATGAGAGATTTTGAGAGGATACATGTAGAGAAGAACCGTGATGAAGACAAAAAAAAAATTTAAGAAAATTAGGTTATACCGATGATATACCTTGTACCTTGGATTTACCTTGATGATTCATAACATCAGAAAACAGGAGCCATATTTGTTTGAGTCTCTCGTATAGTCTATGAACCAACATAGCATATAGCATGTATATTTAAATGTGACTTGTCTTTGAAATGTGCTTTAAATTAGCGTTGCTTCAACGCTAAAACAGTAGTTTTTTTAACTACTTAAAAAAACAAACAATACAATAAGTAGCCTACTTGAGACAGAATTTATTAAAAATCAGCAAACATAATTTGCATAGAAGAAAACTTGAAGCTGAATTGGCTGCATCGATTCGTAAATCCCAACAGTGGACTTTAAATTTGATTCGTCTATTATAAGATTGAAACTTACAGAGCATGAAGACAGGGTTGGTCAGAGCTCAATGAAGACAAAGTATTTTAAAGTTCGTCGGTATGAGGCACCTGAAGCTGGGCCAACAGATTTTATTTTCTCCAATTGGCTTAAACTTAATGTATTGATTTATGACAATCAAAATAGGCCTGAATTTATTTTATTTTTGATCCGTTGCAATTTAGTGGGCATATGTATAGGGTAAGACGAATCTAAAAGCAGAAAACGCTTAGGAAAAACTTCAAAGTTTTTCTTAGTCACTATCACGACTTAGGCGTGACAGTAGCCATATTCTTTGTATTCGTTTTGAATTTAACGTAAAATTCTACTTTCACGTGAATATGTGAATACGTAGGTCTACCCTTTTCCTTCTACTCGTTGTTAGTTATTAAATACTAATCTACTTCTTGCTGGTTCATTGTAATAATTCATTGTGTAAGGGGTAAGTAGAACCACTCGCTCATTTATTTTTATCATTTTCCATAAACTTAGCTGGAACAATTTTCGGGGTAAGCAGATTATTCATCGTTCCCAGCCAGTTCAACGTTTGTCTTTTTCCTCTTTTCCTTTTCCTTAAAATTTTTTTATCCTCAAGCTGAGCGATCTCATTTTTTAAATTAATTTTTTCAATCTAATCCCAGAGACAAATAGTCATGGGCGACCATAGGGGGAAGGGGCACCAGTACCCCAGACTGAATAGGCTGAATGCAACTGCTTTATATTTCTATATTTTTTACGGGATTTAAATTATACAGATTTGGAAGTACCATTTAGACCAGGCAAGACCCTCCCCCCTAAAATGCAACTTGTGGGCATCCATGCAAACCGTTGATCATTAGGATTACTTAGCGATTTACAATGTATACTTTTGAAGAAATGGGACGATTCTATTTTATTAATTCACATTACAGAACCCAACTATAAAATTGATCAGATATATCAGGCTTGTCGACTTATTTTAATGATTCCCATTATTTTTCTAGCATTTTGAAAAAAAAAATACAATTAATTGAAGGGAGTTGAAATTATGCCATTTCAGATGCTTTAACCATTGATTATAATTGGTTCGTCAGCTAAATTATCATTAATTGTCTTGAATGTCGTTTAATTGTCGATGACGATATTTATATATTTGAACATTTCTTTTTACAAAATTGCCGATCTTGATTTGGTGATCTCGATAAGAAAAAACCTTGCTCAAAAAAGTTTACTAATACAGATTTGATTTTTGTATGGTCACTATTTCAAATTTTTATTTTTATTTTTTTTTTTAGAAGAAAAAAGAAAAGAAATATTACGCAAGGAACGTTTGGTACAAGAAAGAAAAACTGCCGTTTTAGGAAATTTTTAAAAACAATGGGTTTAGCAAGAATACCCAAAGTTCACAAAAAGAAGCGGACAAAAAAAAAAAAAAAAAAAAAAAAAACGGCACTTAAAAATATGGGCAACAGAAAAGCGATAAATTAAATTTTCCGATTTCAGCATAATATAAAACTTCCAGAATAAAACGATACATAAATTTCTCGTGCCAAATATTGTGATTACCAATGTAATATATGCAAAAAATTCAAAACTAGACAACCCTGCTCCAACAAATTTTCCAAGATTTTATTTCGACAAGCTCATGTATAGCTATTAGTCTTAAACCTAGTAATTGACCGTCTGTATGTCACTTATTGGCATGAACTTTACATTTCGATATTGTTTGCAAGTTACTTTCTGAATTCTGGACTGACTTTTTGGGGAGTTCCAATTTTGACGGTGCCTTTTTTAGCTTAGAGATGTTATAAATCATATCCTAAGTGCAATCATTTTCTTCTCTTTTTTATTTTGTTTTGTAACAAGAAATCTGACGACATATATCGATCTGCCAGGAATTTTACAAAGAAATATATCAATAATTTAGACTTGCAATGACCTAGACTTAGACAAAGTTTACCAAACACTGCTGAATTGAACCCAGTGTCAATTTTTTTTAGTTTTCGAATATCTTATTTTAGAAACGATTATATTTTAAGACTTACAATGATGACTCAAAAATCATTCAGCTTTGACCGATGTATAAAAAAAAGGCCTAAGACCTCTGCCCAAGATACTAACATTGAAACAAAAGAGATTTCTTTTTTTAGCCGGAAGTGTTCATGCTCTCTCTGGTTTTTATCGCTAGATTTCTATGTTACCATACCTGTTCCGAGATACACTTCCATCCAAGGTCATCAGTTCTGTCTAACTCATATGTTTCACCGAGTAACGGGTTAAAGGGCTTTGCTGTCCGATTACTTGTCGTCGCATAGCTGGAAACAGTAAAAGCAGCTACGTACGCAAGTTGCTCACAACTATCTGACGCCATGGCAGCTTTGTCCAATATCTCACTGTATTCATAATCTTCAACTAATCTTTGCAACATAGATAGGGGTTCACAGAAATTAAACTGAAATGAAAGATACTCTTGAGAAAATAAGAATTGCAAGGCTTAGAAATTCGTCATGATACAAAGTAAAAATCAGATCTGCGTTTTTAATACCCTAGAAGGTTATTTCTCAGCACTAACGCGCGCCAAGAGACAACTCAAATCGAGTACCCATCCAGCAGTACCGGATGGTTTAAATACCCCTGCACGATTCATCATTACTGGATTTATTTTGTGTTTATTACATCAATTGTAAACTTGTGCACAAGAGAGTTTGAGCTAGCAGGAAGGGCCGTATCGGTACCAGCCGGCCTGTAGGTCATAAACTGCGGGGAACAGGCAGCTTGAGTACTTGCACTTTCCACAAGACAATCAAATTATGGATTATGTCTTACATTGTATTTCAATGTTGAACTACATATTTTGTGCATTGTAATATGAATGTGAAAAAGTACAGTTGGAAGCCAAGAGGAGCCCGTTTAAGATTCCAGGTAGTTTTCTTAAGAAGAAGAAGAAAAATGAGATGAGTATATAATCTTATCTCAACTATTACACTGAAAGCTTTCGTATGAGTAAACCTTTACTCAAAATAGTTTTATAGTATATAGTTTTCAAAATAGTTTATTTAAAAATAGTTTTGTATCAACCCCTTCTCAAATTTGACCCGTTTTATGAAACTTTATTAAAGCTGTTATTGATACTGGTGTATTTTATATACTTTACAGGGTGTGGCATAAGTAACGTCAGCTTTTCAGTTATTATTTTCAATTAAAACAGCACTAAATACAAGCTCATTAGGTATTTTACAAGCTCTACTTTGTCAAAAGGACATAACTCTCAGTAATTACAAAATAATTTACCATGTTTCGATTGCGTCAGTGAACACAATCAAATAAAAGCTCAGAGATAGTGTACAAACAGATTTGAGCACTTTCAACAATTTTTAATTTGTAGCATTTTTTTTACGAAAAAAGTGATTTTGGTAGAGTATATATGAAAAACATACATATACATAATATGTATGAAAAACATACATATTTTTAGGAGAAGGCAAGGGTCTAAAACGATTCTGCCATAAAACTGCAATATTTCGAATATAATTCGGAAGATATTTGTGTTTTTAGACTCCCAAAGAGGACAAACACCTCTAACCTTCTCTGTGGACGCTGACATAAAGAAAACAATTTTATACAAGACTTGCAAAACCATTTCCAAAGAAGAAATTTTTCGGAATATTAACTCCTAGCAAAAATTGTTTAATAGCGTTGCAACTATTGCAAAGGCCTTTAGTTTGGTAAAAAGAAGGGGGGTGGGATTTATTGTCGAAGGAATAGTGACTCCATACAACCACCCAGAATGGATATGAATTAGATAGAAATAACAACAAGGAAGTAAATATTATTAAATCCGGTAAAACCATAATGGACAGTTTCACGAGCTCAGAGAGATACTTAGAGTTGATTCAGACAATATTTAGTAGTAATCCTCAAGAAAAAGACTTATCACACATATTGTTTATCATAGGAGAAAGAATTAAGTTATTCAAGCAGCTATTTTCAGAGAGAGAAAGATGGGTTTATTAATATAAATAACAAAACAAAACAAGCAAATGGCCCGAAGCAAAGCTTGTTTGGGCTTACAACCCCAATACACATACATATAAAACAATACGAAAAAGAAGAAAAAATAAAAAGAAAAGAAAAGGAAAAGTAAAAAGAAAGAAAGAAGAAGAAGAAAAAATCAATTACCCTGCATTTCAATCGAAACGGATTTACACTTCAAAAGAGACAAAACAAAAAGAAACTAAAACCACTTTACCAGTATCGCCAAAATCAAAACCAACATCTTGGCTCCACTTGAGGTCCACTCAACTATCAAAACCATAAATATTAAGGCAAAATAGCTTTAATTCCCGCCGAAATTCAAGAAAGCTATCCAAATTTCTCAAAGTCGTAGGTAAACAATTCCATGCATGGGGTCCTAGATGCCGAATAGAGAATTGAGATCTACGAGTAATAGTAAGCGGACGACGAATTATATCGGACTGTCTCGTAGAATGTGTATGAATATCACTTCCTAATTCAAACATACTTTTAAAACATATTGGTAAACAATTTTGAAAATATTTATATATAAACAGGCTTCGATAAAAAATAATAAGTCCTGCTAAAGGCAAGATTTTGCATTCTATATACCTCTTTTGTACCGAGTCTTTAAAACCTACACCACATAACACTCGAAGCGCTTTATTCTGCAAAACTCGAACACGATCGAGATGAGAAGGAAATGTACTACCCCAAACATTGCAACAATATAGCAGATAAGGATGAATTAAGGAATAATACATTGTTCTTAAAATATCTCTTGGGAAAATATACTGCAACTTTCTTAAAATGCCAACATTCCTAGCGAGTTTAAGACTAATATAATCTATATGTTCTCTAAAGCTGAGACATTCATCAATTAAAACTCCTAGATATTTTGTACAATTCATTCTTAGAATACCCATATCAGCAATATTAAGTCTATCTATCCAAGGGTAATAATTTGAGCTCCTACCATACAATAAAAAGCAAGATTTACTATAATTCAAATTTAACTTATTAAGCTTCATCCAATTGTGTACAAACTCCAGACAAGAACTAATACGACTCAACAGCTGAATTCCTGTTCGTGCAGCCACAGTTATATGAGTGTCATCCGCAAAGCTGGGAACAATTACTTTTTCCCCGTCACATCCAATGTCAAGATCATACGAAATCATATTAAAAGCTCTACATAAATCATTTATAAAAATTAGAAATAACAGGGGACCAAGAACAGATCCTTGAGGTACTCCAAATTTAACACTACTGACTGAAGAAACATTATCTCCTAGTTGTACATATTGAGTTCTTTCTTTTAAAAACGAGGACAGTAATTCAAGAAATGGTCCTCTAAAACCGTAATTTTCTAATTTGGCAATGAGTATAAAATGGTCAACGCAGTCAAAAGCTTTTACAATATCAAGAAAAACAGAAGCGACTTTCATACCATTATCCAACGCATCATTCACAAAAGTTGTCAAAAATAAAACAGCATGCTCAGTAGATAAACCCTTCCGAAAACCAAATTGATTTGGATTAAAAAATGATTTACTCTCCAAAAATTCAACCATTCTTTTAACTATCAATTTCTCAAACAATCTAGATACTACTGGTAATAAAGAAATGGGCCTATAATTTCCTAGTACATTTTTATCTCCACCTTTATAGACAGGAATAACTTTTGCAATTTTAAAACAACTTGGAAACACCCCAGTCCTTAAACATTCATTAAATAAATACACTAAATGACCGGAAATAACAGGGTAAATATACTTTAAAGTTTTAACTGTTACAAAATCAGAGCCTGAAGCTCCAATTTTTAAATTTTTCAATGTTTCAGAAAGCTCAGAAGCGTTGATTGGCTTCAAATACGCTGAAAAATCACTTGCATTCGATAAATATTTCTTAAAACTACCTTCATGCTCAGAAATAACTATACTTTGGACCAAATCCTTTCCCACATTAGCAAAATGATGGCACATTCTATCAGCAGTTGTACTATCATTATGTATACCGTCAGGAAATATACCATCATTATTAGGACTTACGACGGATTTTATAATTTGCCATGTTTTTCTAGGGTTACCTTCACAAGATTTAAATTTATTACGATAGTAATCAGCTTTGGCTTTACGAAGTAGTGCATTTAACTGGTTACTATAAATCTTGTATTCTGTTTTATCACTTACACTATTACTAGCCGCACACATTTTGAACAAATATCTTCTTCTAATAATAGCCTTTAAAAGAGCTTGGGTGATCCAGGGTTTCTTTGGAGTTTCTCTACGACGAGTTGCATTTTTACAAATACTACAATCAATCAATAAACTATTTATAATTGAATACCAGTTTTGAAACTTAGCATTAATATCTAGTTCATTACTATTTAAAAATTCAAAATTACATTTCTCTAACTTTACTTTATAAAGAATGAGCACATTATTATCAATGATCACTTTTTTATATCTATTTTGTGAATTTGAGTTAAGCCTAGTACCTTTACTAAAAAAATTTTGAACACTCAAAAATATCCCAAAATGGTCAGATACTTCATTTATTATCACACTTGCATTATAGTAACTGACATTAGCAAAAATATTATCAATCAACGATGCTGAATTAATAGTAACCCTAGTTGGGACTGTAATCGTAGGCTTCAACCCATAACTCAGCATAATATTTAAAAACTGGCTAACTTCTGTATTAATAAACAAATTCATTAGGTCAATATTGAAATCACCACACACAAATATAGGTAAGTTTCTACTCCTAATCATGTCCAACTGTTCTTCTAGTAACATAAAAAATTCATTAATATTGCTCGACGGAGGTCTATAAACAACAACCAAATAAAACACCTTGGATTTCTTGCTAACCTCTAATACAAAGCTCTCAAATACCATTTCTCTATTAACCCTTAAATCATCTCTTTCTATAACTAGCAAGTCTTTTCTAATGTAAGCACCCAGTCCACCATGCTGACGAGTCTCCCTATTCTTAAGACACAATCGATAATTACCTATTTCTAATAAACTAGAATTATGATTCTGTAACCAAGTTTCAGTTAGAGCTAATATTTGAATTCCAGAAAACATACATAGTTCATTTAAATATGTTACACTGCTTTGCAGTCCCCGACAATTCAAGTGGAAAACCGTAAGAGAATCATTAGGCATCGATTCAGAAATATCAACCGGGCTAATATACCGTACTGCTATTTTACTTTCCTCTACAACAAAATCATCAATCCCTCTACTTTCATCTATTATCTCCAAATGGGCCAAATTAAGTGGACTATTCTCAAGTGGACGCAATCTATCAAAATCTACAACCATTTTCAAAATCATTTAAACGGTACTGGTCAAGTGAGAAAAAATCATCATAACTATCCAATATTATTCTTCTCAGTAAATCCCGGGACGAATGAAAGTTAAAAGAGCCCTTAATAACTTCCTTTAAAAAACGGAAATAAATATAACGAACAATAATATGACTGAAATAACTATCCTTAATACAAGCAATAAGTGAATTAAAAGAAAATAGATTAAGAAAATATACAAACAGAAAAAAGATACAAGCAATACTTTTCCTTTCCAATATCGGCCAAGGAAGGAATGAGTTGCAAACTAACATAATTCTCAATATTTATTTACCGGATACCTACACAATATACACACACAAATGCACCACACACTCTCACTAAAAGGGGGAAAAAAAGGGAAATTATTTACTTTTCTCTTTGACATAAATTAATCTTGACAACAAAAACAACATCTACAAACATACATTTAAAAGAAAAAAATATAAGCAAAGGGAAAAAGAAAAAAGAAAAAAACACAAAACAAAAACAAAAAAAAACATTTACATGGACATACAACATAATTATAATTTCACTGTGGAACACCTCCTAAACACATTGGTTGGCTTATTTCGGGAATTAATTGGTCACATTGATAAACAGCTTTCACTCCATTTGCTCTTTCGACACGAATAACTGGCGGAACGGAATTTGAAACCCAAGACGATATACCCAGTGCAGTCAATTTATCCTTCATTGCAAATAACTTTTTCCTAGCAACACGAATAGAAATAGGTGCATCATCACTCAAATGAATGTTAATGTGATTAGCTACTGACTTGCCTTTCAGCCGTTTACCTCTTTTTAATATATCTACCTTAACATCAGATGACCGAACATTCACTTTAAAAAAATTTTTCTCCTTCTTTACCATCACAATAGAGAACTCCGGTACTTCAGACATCTGCAGACCGTCCTCACAAATTTTTTCAAAAATAACTTTAGCTTCATTTTGGCTTTCACACGGAACATTCCACACAATTAGGTTGCTGTCATTAGATCTATATTCAAGGGACATTAGGCGGTTTGTTAAATTAGATGTAGAATCTCTGAAGAAACGAGCCTCTTCCGAGACAACACAGAGATGTTTCTTGAGTTCATCAATTTCGCTTTTCACACCAGTAACTTCAGCTTCAACACGATTAACTTCTGTTTTTAAATTTGTATGTCCAGATTCCACTGTTGAAATACGGCATTCCAAAGTTTTTAATCTACCATCAATTGACTCCAAAACCTTCTTATTATCTTCCAAAACCTTCTTATTATCTTTTACAATTTCTAACATCTGAGTGAAATTATCAGCCAAAGATTTTAAAGATAACTCATCATTAGCTTTCGAAAACACTGAATTTAGACCACTTGATGCATCCGAAATATCAAACATGGAGCGGTTTGATGGGTCATTATCACTTGATGCATTTTCAGTTCTTTTCTGCTTCTTTCTTTTCCCCATATTTATGTAGAAATATGGGCCGCAACGTCTCAATTCGGAGCTAATTATTCAGCAAGGATTTCTCATCCTCTCTGATTTTAATCTACCATGGTCTATCAGAACAAAATTCTCTAAACTAAGCATCAGCGCAAAATTATCAGAAATCAAAATTGTATACATACTACCGTTCGTAGCTTAAAATATTACTTAAAATTATTTCTTGTATCTATTATATATTCTAGCTCGTTGACGACCCGACTATAACAGGAAAAGGGAGACCCTCCCTCCTTCTGCCGTGCAAAAAGTGGGGTAGTTTTGGCTTTTTTCCAATTTGTTGGAAGATTTTATCTGAAAATACCATTTTTACATGTAGAAATACTTTTTGCTTAAAGAAAAGCTATCAGAACATAAATTGTGCTGCTAAAGTGCCGACAGCGTTTAGAATGGAGTCGAATTCTGCTACTGGCAGCTTTGGAATTTTTTTCCATACCTGCCCTTGTTGTGTTACAACAGTCTGCAAAAACAAACAAATGGGTATAAACTCAATACCGAATTTCAAAAAAGACGAAGGTCAATTTAAAATCAAGCAAATTATGGAAATAAACAAAATTAACATTCCTGTAAACAACTAGACATTCTGCTCATTATTATTTAAAAAAAAGTAAAAATGCCCAAGCAATTAATGAATTCCATTGCCATTCCCTGCCTTCAGCCCTCCCAACAACCTTTTGGTTAATGACAATTTTGTCAACACGAAATTTCGAAATTTGATAAAAGGGTTAGATACCACTAATAGGTCGATAATTACTTAGATTTTTGCTCCAAATAACTAGAGGCTGTTGATGGTTTTTCTCTCAGAGACCAGCTAGATTGTGAAGTCCTATTAGTTTCATAGTCTTTAGCTTAAGGCCAACGAAAACCGACACAAATGTTAATATTTCATTGATGAAAATATAAACTAATATCTCACGTGGAAGCAAGGGACCTTTGTAGTAAGAAGCTCAACTCTGTTTTTTGTTCACTCATAATAATAATAATAGTTAACATCTTCTAGATATTTCACTTACTGGTATGGGGATTTCCGTCAATTCTTTTCCTATATAGTTCTTCAATATAGTCCATAAGTTCCAGGGCATAATCCGTAAGTATGGCTTGTCAGGTATTCGAGTTCTTCTTTGCCGTTTTTTGGCAGCTGGTATAGCTGAGCTAGATGTAGCAGGGGCAACAGTACCATTCGAAACATCTACATCTTCTGCGGCTGCCTGGAAAAAGAAACAAAACATTTGAATGCTCGTTAATACCAAAATTGGTGCTAGTAAACTACTAATACCAGAAATATCTTACTGGATCTTTTGTTTGTATAATTTGTCCCTCTGCCTCCTTCCTAGTCTGCTATGTATAAATTAAAATGTCGAGAAAAAAAACCCAGCAGAAACAAAAAAAATTAAGACAAAATAAAGTCGAATGATTTTGATGCATAACAAGTCAGCCTAGTGTTCAGAACATCTACGGTTCAGGCAGGCACATACGTAGTAATGTGTTTCACAGGAGGAGGATCTTGCGAAAAACAGACATGTTGCGTGTCGTACGAAAATCAAAAAAAATTATAGAAATAATCGACAGGCTTTGTAATTCGATAACGAAAGGACCCTCCCCTTGCTTATAAAAAAAAGAACAATGAAAACTGAACAAGGTAAAAATAGTTCTAATAACAGGTGAAAAACTCAAGTAGGACGAATAATAGAAATTTCGGAAAACATATCTTGCCTCATAAATGCTCAAATTAATCAAAGTGTACATTCAATCGTTTCGATGAAGATGCGGCAAGCTAAAGTTCACCCTTCTTCTTTCAAATAATTTATTTTTTCAAAATCTCCTAGCCATGCAGAAAACACTGGCCCAGTTTTGAAAGGCACACCCCGCTAAAACAAGGCACACTGCGTGAAAAGTGTTTATTAGGTGTTCATTCTACTATGAATTATAACATTTTTAAGATATTATGACCTAAGATCTTATTATATTTATAGTTTTTGGTATGCCAAAACCACAAGCCTTTGTTTATTTAGTTGCGCTTTCACGTTGGTTTATACAAACAACAAACTCATTTGTCACATTGTGCAACAAATTCAAAAACTAATTTGCATCCTTGAGCAATTATATGTGACTTGGATAGAAACTTTTCGGCTGATTTAAAAAAATTGTAGTCAAATATCTTTATTTTCGTAATTTTTTTGCACACGAAAATCTTTGAATTGTTTCTTATTATTTGCAACTTTATTCACAACAATTCAGGAAAATCTTTGTATTCAGCAAATTCTATTCTTTTCCAAGTTAAGGACAACTAATCATATTTAAACTCGTGTAATTATTCTTTTTGGTTTTTTTTACACAGTCTAAACATTAAATCAGAGTTTTAATAGGAGCTATCGTATTTTTTTAAAGTAAGAGACTTGGAAAAGTTTTTTCTTTTCTATGTTTTTTATCAAAATGATGGAAAAGGAAAGAAATATGAAGTCAAAATTGAGTAAGGTACCTTATAAAAGTGGAAACTAGCACTAGTGTTGATAGAAACATCAACGCCATCTGGGCATTTTTCTTGTGCTGTTGGCATTTCTAGTGTAATTTTTAGAGTAATAAAACCAAACTAATAAAATAGGAAATATTAGTGTAGTCATAAGCGTCTATTGTCAGTTTCAAAAAAAAAAAACAATTACGAAAATTCAAAAAAAATATTAAGAACACCAAATGCTAGATGGTGTCTGTGATTATTTTTAAACGAGCGCCAGTTTTCACTCTAAAAAGTTGCCAATGCTCTTTAATGTAAAAATCTAAAACAGATTTTAACATTCAATTTATTCATTACGAAAACTGGTGCCAAAGGTTTTAAAATAATATGATGTTAAAATTTTTGACCGTGCAAGATTTTATCAATTATTCCAACTGAAGAGTGAATAAGCGATTACGAAATAATTTACATCGACAAAAGTACTGTCTTATCTATCAACAGCTTAAAATTTACTGTATCGGGAATTTAAACTAATTTAAAGGATGATTTGAAAAAGGCTGTTTCCAATAAACTTGACAAATACAGTGGTGTACGATAAATTGACTGTTAACAAATCCCTCAATAACGCAGAAAAACTATTTAGCTACAGAGTTAGAATTTTATAACGTATTTATTTGCTCGTTTATATTTATCAGCGACTATATATATTAGAACTACTTTGCTTATAAGCAAAAGGACGAATAAATTAGAGAATAAAGTCTTCAGCAGATCATCGTGTTCGTATCAAAGCTCACGACTTGCCTCAAATCAGGAAAAATTGAGAAATGCCCTGAATGCTAATACTGGGCTACTCATTGATCAATCCGGATTACTTCAGTGCGGAAGTCAACAAAGGCATTAGCTACACTACTCAAATTGTGCGTATTACTTTTTATTTAGCAAATAAATTTCTAGAAGTGCCTCGTAACAGAGCCAAAGTTAAATGATCATTCATTTATGAAACAATAAAATTGTCATATTATGAACCATTATTAGGAAAAGAAGGGATATCTGCAGATTCTGAAACAAACATGAAAAAAAAATATGTTTAGGCATCCAGAGATTAATTCTTGTCAATGAGGGTGGATGAGTTGGGTCTAGGCGTTGACCCCCCCCCCCCCTCCAAAAAAAATCCCCCCGTGGCTGGTTGATTTCCAATCACTTGACTTATAAAAAAGAGGACTAGAACTCTCAATTTCTGATCGAATTAGCATCCTCCAAAGTTTCTACGACCATGAGGCGAAGGTGAGAATGAGGAGGGGGCAGCCTCCCTCCCGTATGGAATACATTCTGCTCGTTTTGGGATTTAATGTTACTCTTTTCTTTCGTAATAACAGCGTAAACCAGAAATACTCAGAGAAATCAAGAGGGATTAAACATCAATTCCACATTTTGATGCGTTATTAATTTCCCCACCCCTCAAAAAAAAAAAAACAATCAAAAGTCCCCGGGGATTATAAATCAATTTCTACCTCCAATCTCACCTTGTCTCTTTCTTAGAACTAATTCTGTATTTATCTTAAGGCTCAATGAGAGTTGGGATGTTCTGGCATTAAAATGGACCCTTTAAGGCACCTCCTCCCCCCCTTCCTAACTAGCCAAATTAGTTTTAAGGCTAAACAAGTTTCACTATCTTAGGTAAATTCTCTGTTGATTTACAATTCAAATATTTGCATATATGGGTTATAAACCTCTACAATGGGGTTCTACGACTGTTTTCTAGTTAGGGAGAGAGGGAGACTTTCAAAGAGAAAGAGTGCATTTTAATACCAAAACATTCCAACTCTCTTTGAGCCTTTAGATAAATATAGAATTAGTTCTAAGGGAGAGACGAGGGGATGGTGGAGGTAGAAATTAATATATAATTCCTAGGGCCGTAACCAGAACTTTTGTTTGAGTGGTTATTTTTTCTGGGGGTTTTTACACTTTAAAAATGAGAAAATGATATTTCATCCCTCTTGATTTCAGGGAATATTTATAGTCTACGCTGGTACTATGAAAGTAAAGAGTAACATTAGACCCCAAAATAAGCAGATTTTTTTCCGTATAGGAAGGGAACTTTCCCTTCTTCATCCCCAGCTCCACCTCATGGTCACTGAAACTTCAAAGGGTGCTCATTCGAACAGAAATCGAGAATTCTAGTCCTTTTTTAACAAGTCATAAGTGATTGGAGACCGGAAAGCCGCGAGGTGGTATTTTCCAGGGGGGGGGGGGGTAAACGCCAGCTCCCAGATTATTTTATTCATTTCAAACCCACTACTGATCTTTTGAGTTTACCAGATATCTAGTTAATCCTAATTGAAGGTTTTAAATTTGTTCGATGATATAAGCAAGCAATTTTTTTTTAGAACTGGATATAAATAGTTTTGGCAATTTCTTAGAAAATACCTATCTTTACATCCAATTAAAAGCTAATCAGTGAATTGACAAAGATTTTCCAATGAGTGGCTCTTTACCAAGTTATGAATTTGTTGATTTTTGGAACTTAATCCCATTAACTATCTGCCAAATTTTGTTGGTAACTCTTCAGTTTTTGTTTAAAGGGCCTAGGGGTCCCCATTCTCCTCTCACCTCCTTATTACATTTTAAAGACCTGTTTTTCTTAATTTTCAAGAATTTTGGATCTGAGAAAACCAGTTTTATAGCCACAGATACAAGCGACATGCGAAAGAATGCATTTTACTTATATAATTTTAGGCATGTATTTGCATATTAGGGCAGGGGGAGATAAAGTATAGAGGGTCTGCCTCTTACTCAATCGGGTTATCGGTCTTGGCTTATCTACAATTAGCCATGGCTTGATGCCCACAACTACTTGATTTTAATTCAATTGATGATTTTGATTTTAACGATTTTAGTTTGAATTAAAATCAAGTAGCTGTGGGCAGCCAGCCATGGCTAATTATAGAAAAAGTCAAGATAGTTCGATTGAGTGAGAGGCAAATCTGACCCAGATTCCATTAGCAGGATACACAAAAAATCATAATACCCATTTCAGTTTTGTTACTGGGAATTAATTGGATTTTATAATAGCACTAAACACACCTGTAAAAGCAATAATATTCCGCCTTCGGGATTTCCACTAGGCGATAGAATGGTAAACACATCTCAGAACAGTGAGCCTCCGATTTCATTTCATTCACTTGTATCACAATTTCCCCACACAATATATATAGGCTACTTTCAAATGGTTCTATTTTAACAAAGTGTTCAATAAGAGGAAACTGAGAAACCGGTTAGAGTTAGACCAGTACAAAATAATGATCGCACGACTTTAATGCTGACGATACAAGCATAATCCAGCGTTTCCACTTTGACGAATTTTTCCGTCAAAAACGGATTTTTTGAGTCTTCGACGGATGAGAATTTGATCCGTCGGATTTCCGGATTTTCAAAGATTTTATGTAAGAATTGAATTTAGTGTCAATCTTTACTGTTGTTTCTTTGTTGTTTTCCGTTCCGACTATTTTTCAACCAGGGTCGATTCCCGGACTAATTAGCTTGCCTACTCCAGTCCAGAAACCGGTTTGGGGTTAACATGATCAAGTTGCATCCACTTTTCAAGCAACCGTGAGCTATGCAGTGAGTCATCAGGTCAGGTTGATTCCCGCGATTTATTTATGCCGGGAGTTAGTACTGTGTTATATTAAAGCGAGGAAAATATTAGAAACGGAGAAGGTCTTTTGTTGTATACGTTGATACGATACGCCGTTAGTAAATAGGCTACTTCAAGAACTGAATTTCGTAGCTTTCCCTTCTTGCTTTACTGACAGAATGTTATACGCAGTTACACGGTTTCTTGAATACCTGAAAGAAGTATGTCAGTCTTAGAATAGCAGAGTGTAGCCACATAGTAGGAGTTAGAAATGTGATTTTAGCCAGTTATTTGATTTTATTCATGCCACTTGATTTTAACCATACCGGCAGAAATCACCTTTTAGTGGGTATTAAACGGCTGGTATTTTAGCTGGTATTTGCTTCTCCAGAAGGGTCAAAGTCGGTGTTCGACAATGGAAACAAAGAAAGATATTTAACAAAAACACAAAGAAAGACTTGCTTAGCCTAGGAAGTGATACTTCCTATATTGAGGCTTTCGCCTGTGCTTTAACTTTCTAGGATTTATCCTAATATCCAGGATTTTTGGACCTTGGTAGAATTTTTTTAGATTTTTGAAAATACAGAATGCCGTTTGCAGCGAGAATTAGGAATTTAGTATATAATTAGTATATAGCCATAATTGAAGCTCTATTTTAATTCTTCGTCCATTTTTAACTGTACGCCTAAAATACCGCAGAAAAATCTGAAAATCTGTGAATTGCCTGGACTATTTTACTTCTTTGAAATAGCTATAGTGGGAGGGCGGTAAACAAAATACCGATGCTTACTTTTATTTTATTTTTTACTATGCTTTGTGTCAAGGTTGTATGAGAGAGAAAGGTTGTACCAAATTTTTTTCATCTGCTTAGTGCTTATCATAAGTATGGCTTACAAATCATATGAGGCCTAGAAGCTATTTTCTACGTAGTGACAACTATTAGTCTATTTGTTGGATTTCATTAAGCGGATAGTATCATTAACTGATGTTTGAATTCATGAAGTTTTTCGATTTTCATGGGCAATTTCCTGGTAAAAAAGAAGGAAGTATATCCTTTCAAATACTTAAGTCGCACAACACAGGTTATCAAAGTTCTATAAAAGTGGAATTTCGACAGGATTTTTGGACTTCTTGAGCAAGATTTTTCAGGATGTCTTAGATCCCTGGCCAGATTTTTAAAGAGAAACAAGTGGTAGCACTGGATTTCGCTTCAACTTTTTTTGACAAAGTAAATAGAAATCGAAATCTGTGTTAATATTTGAGTTGTTAAACGAATGTAATTAAAAGATTCGGTCGCTCTGTGCGCTGAAAAAATTCTAGCCAAGATACAAAACAATTAAATCAAGGTGTCAAGGTAGCTGTCGAAGACCCTAATCACGCTAACAATCGAGCTGCAGGAGCGTTGGCTAATCCACTTCTGAGAATCTATTTTGAATTTGAAAGCTATGTTTTGGAATTATTCAATGATTTTAAAACACTCTTCTATAGTGAAAAGCCGCTCTTCCATCATATAAAACCAGAAGTGGAGCTGCTGATCCGTATATTGGCAATGAAGTTTATGAAAGCAGCCTACGTCAGAGGGACGTCTGCGTTAGAGTTGGACCCTGGAAAATGTCAGGTAATACCTTGCTTTGGAAGAGGTATATCTTCGGATGCTCGCCTATAAATCTCTGGAGAAGTTGCAGTCAGACCGAAGCTGGTGTGAGTAACTACAGATCGTGGTCTATCACGATAAAAGGATAATGTTTACTAAGTTAGCTTAGATTCAGACAACAGGCTGATTCGTGTACCACTCAACAGAGTATTGTATGCTTGAGCGGTACGATCAGATAGAAAGTCTAGTCTAGAGACTGAAAAACGAGCATTACGAGATATACTCTAGTCCAAATGAAGCAAAAGCGTCACTGACACACTTTGTTTTATGAAGTTGTGTTCTTTTTCACAATGAGATAATTGTGGAAGTCATTTAGCAATTCACAGGCAACGAGATACTCTGCGACATTCTGGACTATATGAAAAATATCCATGAACTGGTAAACATCCGTCGTACAACTATTTTGGTATCTTCGCGGGGGGGGGGGGTGGTGGTCATTAGTTACATTAAAAATGCAAAAAAGGAGAGACAAGATACGAACTCGGAAGACAACTCTGGGTAAGAACGCACTTACTGATTCGTAATTCAGCTTGATGATATTTTAGGTGAAATTCAAGAAGCCAGCGCATCATTTGTCCAGGCTTCTTATCTATCCCCGTTCACACTGCTTTTTTCAAGGGGTGAATACATGGAATTTTCAGCTTCTTTTTCTCGTTTGACTGCCCACGCATCTGGTGGAATCTTTTCTGAGGACAGCATTGAACTCCAGGAAGTGTTTCAACAGAGCACACTGTTCTGCTGATGGATTTGTAGGATTGTTTAACGGAAATTTTGACGGATTTTTTGCTTCAGTCGTCGGAATTTTACGGATTTTTGGTCAACCAGAACGGAAAACTTGCCATCATGAAGTGGAAACACTGGCATAATCTATAGACTGAACCAAACTGTGGATGACACGATTGAAAACCATGAAACTAGTCTTATTTTTATGAAAGAGCAAAACAATTTTGCGTAACAAAGGTTGCTCCAGAAAATCAATTAGGCTAACAAATCACAAGCAAAACTAATTCAAAACTAGTCTACCAAATATTGTAAACATGAATTTTACAATAGTACTGTGAATTTTTAACTTTTACTCTGGAAATCATGAAACGCTGCATTCATATAATTCACATTATCTTAAATTTAAATAAAGATTGAATTTACAATAAATATAACCACATGCAGAACGACACCCTCACTTGAAACTAGTCAAACCATCAACAGCGGCTGTTGCATTGGCAAATACAACCACTATTACTAAAAAATCATCACATTACTCAGCAGCCCGGTTTGGTCTGGATTATTTTAAAAACAAGAACATTGACAAAGCTTGGAGCACCAATGTTTTATGCAGAAAATAGGGTCTAGATACAATTATACAATTGTAAGATACAATTTATCTTCCCATGGTCCATGATTTGAGACTAAAGGGCCTCCAGACACAGCCGTTCCTAGGGTTGGTGGTGCCCGAAGAAACTTAATTACAGGCACCCCTCCCGACCCAGATAAAAGAAAAAAGCCGAATCAAAGAGGGCAACCCCCCAGCTGCGAAGATTGGAGCATCTGACCCGGTTGCCCCCCCCCCCCCTGAATGACTTTGCCTCCGGATTTTGATATATTTTTTTTCTCTCTATTTTTGTATTCATCAATCTTATTGTTCTTGCCAAATAAGTTTATGCATAATCAAGTATAAATCTAACTCACTCAATACCCCACGACAAAATAGCGACAAACTCCCCCTCCCTCCAATGAAAAAATTAACAAAAACCTTAGCTTCAAGTAAGACTGAGTTTTAGCTGGGTATTTATGATGCAATGAAACTAAGGCTCTGTCAAACTTTCTACTAATTGGTTTTGAGTCCACAATTTTTTTTCATAGAGTTTTTGAGAGAGTTAGATTTTTTATTGGTTCCTTTATTTTAATTTTGCATTATAATCTAATTAAAAACTGCAAACTCAGCACACTTATGCATATAGAATAGGGCTATTTCAAAGCAATAGGGGTAGGGGCATGCGTACAATTAAAATAGAAGCGAGTCCGAAAAATGCAATAAATAGAAATTACCAGAATATAACAAAGATAAACTTGTTTAATCCAAAACAGAGGAATAAGTGCACTTTACCAGATAACCGGTTGGTTCAAAGTCCAAACGTAACTTTCGGCAGCCCTGCATATAGGTGTAATTTATTTTCAAAATAAAGAACAATTTTCTAAGAGGGAATCCCCACTCTCCTCACTCAATTTCAACTTCCAATGTTAATGCTTTGACATTAAAAACTAAAATTTTCCTGAAACTTCAAAACTGCCACAACATAATAGATGAAGTTTCACCTATCCCCCCCCCCTAAGCATCCATTTTGTTACCTTAGTTTGGATATATTTCAACAAATGAAGGAAGGTCCAAGGCGGCATCCACTTACCATCACTGGTGAACATCTCAGAAACCCACATGTATCGCACAGTTACATCACACTTGCTACAGTTTACGCCACGTATGGCACAGCCCTGCCATGTTCGGCACTGTTCCCGCCTTGCTTGGCACGTGCCGCCTCTTGTACAGGATTTTGAAAGTGGGTGACCTCTCAGGAAGATCAGGGAGTTAATTCTCTCTTCCATTTTCATTCGAAACTACTTGCATGGAAAGATTTTTAAATACAGGACAAACAATGTACTTTTTGAGGCCTTAGGTACCTCACTTTATTTTACCAAATAATTAGGAGAATAAAAATATTAATGTTCTTACTGTTTCTATGATCATCTTTCAAACTTTCAAATCGCTTACAAGCGATCGCTTACAGAAATTTCATAATCACAAGAAGTCAAGAGTCACTAATCTTCATAGAAACCTTTGTTAGATCACCTAAATAAAATTTTAAATCTAAGTGGATTCTTCTTCCTCATTGTATATTCCCAGGATAGTTAACAAAAATCTGTATTGCCTGATGCAAAGAACAAGATATTGGCTTCGAGTCTTTGACTAAATCAATCCACCGAGGCCTTCTTTGTTCCTTGAAAATAAATATTGACTACCGCCAGGAAAATGAAAATATAATTTCATTCGATCAGATAGAGCCAACGGAGTAAATAGAAGATCGTCGAAAATTGTTCCGACAGTAATAACGTTACACCAGGTTTAACAACCAGGATCCATTATGTCCGAAAAGTTTCGATTAAAGTTCTGGAGAGGTCTCATTTGGACGGAGGTCTCATATCGGGTGTCTTTTTAAATCAAAAGTTGATTCCGTCACACAAAGTGCCAATAACTATCATTTTCTGCCACCGGGTGAAAGATGGTATTGTTATCATGAAACAATCGTTGTACCGAAGCTCCAATCCAGGTTCAACAAAAAAGTAACTTTGGGTTTACTTTTTTGAAACTTTTAACTAAAGATAGTTAATGAGCATCTTTAGTGAAGTAACTGTGCTCCATTATCACCATTGCTATTAACATCAGTTTGAAACATATTGAAAGTATTATTACACTAAATTATAGTGAAAGAGTAGAAATACACCCCTAAGGATTTCACTCTTACAAACCTAATAAGCCAGTTGTTACTTCACAACCGCTCCCAGTGGATGTCAATTCAGGTAACTTCTATAGTTAAAGTAAAGTTAATACGTTTTGAAACCTGGAATACGGAATACATCCGAAATCTACTAAGTCGTTCTAAAGGATTGTTAGAATTTTGAAAAAAAGAAAATCCTTCTGCCCTGTTAAAGTCTGGGTTTTCTACCAAACTTTTAGAAGGATCTAGTAAAGTTTGGCTATGCATTGCTATACCGAGTAAACATATTTACTTCTCCATTTATACTGATGCATGACCGGTCACTAAAAGCTCCATAGGTACTAGACAAATCAAGAAAGAGACTTGTAAGATCATTTTGTATCATCGAAGAAAGAAACCCAAAAGTTAAAATACCTAATCTTGACCCTCCCCCTCGGAAATACAGATCTCTACCGCTTGAAACCATTGTTTATATATGGTCTATAACAATTTAATTTGTATTTCTGTGGCGCTAAGGGTTAGCGGGTCTGCAATAAAACTACTAGCTCTCCGGTTCCATTTCACACGCAACTCGTCCTCTTTATTTTGCCAACATACTATTTTAACGGTTTCTTTTGAGACTGTGCTCCGGTGTATCTTTCCGCTGTTTTTCCTTTTCGTGGTTACAGCAGTAGGCGTAACGTAGTAAACAGTGAACCATGGAATCTAAATTCTCTTAGAATCACTAAAAAAAAAAATTATTTAGTAACCACAAAGTCATTAAGCAGCACACAAGAAGAGATCATAAGGTCTCGCTGATCGTATTATCAAAAGCTAATCACACAAAACTCTAAGCTGTGAAAACACTTCTATTATTCGAAATTAGGAAGTAACAAATGACAATAAAAACTAAAAAAATCCTATTATTTCTGTCAATACTATGGACAATAAGCTATGATGCGAGTTTCTGAAGTTAGTCTGTAGTTCTAATGCTATCCGGACACATGCAATTCAAAAACTTTTCTACACCGTCTTATCTTAGACCTTAGTTCCTCCTGAGCCATTAGTGGCACATAGGCCGTCGACGAAGTCTCTTCACTCGACCCAAAGCGATACTGCAGCGGCGACATCTTCCCATTCAGGTGATAACGAGGTCCTAGCCTTCCTCAGATCTTAGTCAGAAATCAGCTGCAAAGTGTCTTCTGGACAACCTTGTCTTCTTCGATCGCCTCAATAATCAAATATTCATTTTGGAACCAAGAGCTCAAAGAGAGCCGAGAGCTCTAAGAGAACCCAGGGAGTCATACCCCATACATTGGATTGGACTCGTTTCGCTGATGACTTCCCAAATCAAACAAAATCGAATTCATAAATGCAACATAGGTTTAAATGAACAGTTCAATTGTCAAACTATTCGGTAGAAAAGAAACCAAATGGCAAACTATTACATAGCTGGTTTTAATTTTCCTGTGATTTGAGTACTTCTTTCTCTCAGTGTGTCAGCTTGACTTTCCAATAATTTGTTCGATAAAATCTCACTTAAGCCCAAGTTTCAGCGAGGAGTTATGTTACAGAGCAAAATAAAATATTCCACTGAAACTAAACAGAAACTAGATAGATTTTTTTCCATCTGTGTAAGATTTTTTCCGATATTAATTTTGTCTTTAGCACAATTTCCCTTCTTATTTAATAACAACTTTGCAAAATTCAACATTTTGTACATCTTTTTTAATTTTACCATTAATTTTTGCCAGAAATTAGAATTTCAATAAGGGTCTATCTTAACAGCTTCCGCAGTTTATATGTAATGAAGTGGTGAGGTAGCGAAAATACTAAAGAACAGAAGAAATAAGAGACTGGCATCGCAAAAAGGCAACAGAAGTTTAATTGAGCAGTTCAATTGTCAAATCATTTCAATTGTCAAATTAATTCCAAAGAGCGATGTGGACAATATGTTTTATTTCTTTATTTTTTGTTTAGAACAGGGAACTTCGTATCGAAAGAGTTGTCGTAGAAACTTTAAAAAGAGCTCATTCGATTCGAAATTTAAGGGCTAGTTCCCTTTTTAGTAGTCGAAAGTGATTGGAAGGCAACTTAACCCCTCCCACGCCCACCATTTCCCCAAAACCTTTCAATCAAAATTTTGAGATAGCCATTTTATTATGCATAGTTGAAAGATCCAGAAATTATGTCTTGAGGATATCTGCCTCCCCCCAGCCTCCACGGCAAGGGATGTAAGCTATGCCCTGTGGACATTTAAGGTTTATATAGAAGTTGATCGTATAAACTTCAGAGGGGGCTCACCAGATGGCTAATCAGAAGTTTTAGCGCCCTTTTCGAGATTAAGAGTAACTTGTTCAGACCTCTTCTAAAGTTTATACAACCATCCCTTTTATAAAAACCTTAAATACCCCCGCGGCATAATTTAGCAACCCTTTCCCCCAGGCTTTGGGGGTTTGTTCAACCCCAAAAGCCATGTTATATGATATTTGAACTGTTTTGAAGAAAATGGCTATCCCACAATTTCTATTAGATGCATTTCGGAACAATACGACGTGTGTGTGTGTGGGAGGGTAGCTGTCCTTCAATTAGTTTGATTCTTAAAGAGCACTGTAGCTTCTGATAACCAGTCCAAGCAGCCCCCTCCAAATTTTGTACGACCACACTTTCTATACAAACCTTATATGCCCCCAGGGCATAAATTACAACTATAATTACAAAATAAATTACTGTAATTTATTGGCAATACAGTACAATTATGAAATTATAATTAATTCAGATGTGCATCGAGACAGAGGCCCCCTTATTTTGTTTGCAAACAAAGCATCAGAAGTTTGAAGTTTTCCAAGGAAAAGGACATGAAAGTTATAAATTGCTATAGAATTTGCAAAGCGAAAACACTATTTTTTGCAATTGTCTTTTCCCATAAAGAGTAGAAAACACACAAAAGAAGAAAATCTTGGATTAGAAATTACTTCATTTGTGTGTTTTGAAACAAGAGTTCTTTCTCTTATTCCCTCTAAAAGGGGAGAAAGATGGAGGAATGTTTCAAAGAAAATATTTACTACTGTGCGTATATTACGATTGTATAATTTTACTTTCTTTTCTCTTTGTTTTACTGAAATAGCTTAATTATTAAAAAAAAATATATCGTCAACACTTCCATAACCGAACAGTAATAAAAGCTTCAATTCTATAAATTCTTTCCAAACAAGCCAATTTTTTTTTTGTTAAATCGTGACCAGTGTTGTGTTTTGATATATGAGATGACCAAAAAATTAGCTTTTGTGTAATAAGCTATAGGTAACACAAGAAAAACTTCAGTCTAGTTTCCACTCGACCGGATAGTTTTGCAAATTGGTGCGAAAGTTGAATTGACTAGAGCTGAAAATAGCGTCGACCAGGACACATTTTTAGAAAAAGAATTATCTCACGTCCATAGTTTTTGAAACTATCCAAATGGCCGTTTTTACAGGTCATGTATATAATCCGAGCACTTCAAATCATTAGATAATTGTTGTTTGTATTTTCTACAGCTTTCTCATCTCCCCTTTTTTCGTTTGTGTAACACATAACAACGAATTGGACAAATCGTCTAAGACCATTCTTCTTTTCAACAACTGTTAAATATGGAATAATATATGAAAAATTCCATTTGTATCATTGGTGCTGGCTTACTGAGAGAAGGGATATCCCTCTTTAGGATGCAAACCCAATGTTCTCTTTAAACTATTCTACGTTCAAAATGGGCAACGTTTCCCTGGCCCAAGCAGCAAAACATCTTAG
Source organism: Artemia franciscana (assembly GCF_032884065.1). Taxonomy (NCBI): domain Eukaryota; kingdom Metazoa; phylum Arthropoda; class Branchiopoda; order Anostraca; family Artemiidae; genus Artemia; species Artemia franciscana. Next base: position 19,945,588 of record NC_088877.1, read on the forward strand.
AGAAAAAATGAATTAAAACTTAGAGATCTAAGAAAGGAGCGTTGTCGCACGGATCTGAAGTCATGCCATCTACCACGGCTGGAAATTTCGTTCGAATTAAGGGTCAATTGTTGGCAAAAACAAGCCAAGCCCAGACTTGGTGCAAAATGAACTAAGTCCCTATTTCATCTGAAAGCTTCACTTAGTCCTCCCTTCTGTCACCCTTTCAGCAGAAAGGTAGCCAAGTAGCACCTCATTTAAAATGTAAAATTACAACGATTTTCAATCTGTCCTATCAGATAATCACTATCTGTATGCGTAGATCCCTAGAAGGATCGTTAATTTTTGTTAATGCGAGTGTTAATTTTGTTATCTAACTGTGTAATGTTAGGTACAAAACTGAGTATGTAACAGTGGGTAGGAGTAAAAGAAGTTTCTTCTGCTTTGTGAGCTTTATCTTTTCAAGTCAATCTTCAATACAAAGAAACAGACCTGAATTTTAGAATGAGCAGATAAAAAGAAGAACTTAGGCTTAATCGAATATTATAGAGCATCAATTCTTTTTCTATCCATTCGTCTCTTTTTTGTGTATGAACGTAAGGATGTATAGGATTAATGACGCTAGTGGACTACTAAAGTCCTTGCGTCGGCCACCACAGGACACCCACTGCACCACCACATGACAATTCGTCTTCTTTGTTCCGTATTATTATCTTTCTAATAAATACAACAATACCAGATTTACTAAAGGGAACAATAATAAAAAAGAAAACAAAATAATAACAGAAAAAATGTTGTCTAGAGGAAAGGTATTTAAGAAAATAAAGTTGGGTCTTGCATAAATATGGCCCTTGGTTCTTATACAAAAAAGAGGATTTGACAAGCAGGTCTATCTAGAATTCTATGCCTATGCCGATGCATGTGTTTATGGCCAGGAACATGTTTAAATACGGAAGTATTGTCAAACATGAATTTGAATATTTCTTCTAAGATCAAACATGATGATTTTGGTAAAAAAAAAAGCTTCCGGATTGAAAAAACTTGAAATCGAAGCCACAGATTTCACGATTCCATAAGCAGATCCTTGGCAGTAGCTTGTTTCAGACAAGAACTGAATTATGTGCGCGGACAGGAGCTACCTAGGCACAAATGTTCTGGCCAGACACATTGCTAGTGGTGGGAGTCTAACAAGATATGAATGAGAGCAACGTTTTTAAAGATGTCGGTGTAAGCATAACGTTCAAGCAGTACATAAGGAAACATGTTAAGAAAACAATTCTTTTCTTCATAATATGTAGAATATTCCTATTTAGTATATTTTGCAGGGGGAGAACCTTTATCTTCACTATTTTCCCAGTATTTCCGGTTTTCTATCACATTTTTAAATATCTGTTTCTATTTGTCTGGAAAATCGTTATAAATAAAGACCAACCACCATCAAACTAATCTAACCTAACTTAATTTATCAGTATTTGTCTATTATTATTTTTTTGGAAAATTATTGAATGATACTGATAATGTTTAATTACATATATAGATTATCTGAAAACGGAAAAATGCAGTTGAAACCATGTTCATTTTTTCTGAATTTTGTAAAAAAAAAAAAAATGTACAACAGTGAAAGAAGTAAAGATAAAGGTTCTCCCCCTGCAAAGTGTGTTAACTATGATTATTCTGCATATTATGAAGTAAGCATTGTTGTCTTAACACTCTTCCTTATGTACTGCTCGATCCCTAGACCGATACTAGTTTTGCTGATTTTCTTAAAGTGCCATATTTCTAGTGAAAACGCACCGAATGAACGAAGCCCCCCCCCATAAAATGCACCGATTTGAAAAATTAAATCAGCAACCGCCTCAAAAAGCAGCCAAATGGTGCAAACGCGCTCACCCGGTCTGACAACTTGACAACTCTGATGTGTGTATCATATACTAAAATGAAGCTTCGTGTTCCCGTAAAATTATATACATGGTCAAATACGACTTTTATATTTAAGGTATGACGCAAAGCCATTGCCTTTAATTTAACGAATAGTTTCAAAAAGAGCCTGTCAACGAAGAAAAGATGGATCAGGATATTCCACAGATGTATAGAAATTTATATAATTGTAAATGTATGACACCCTTCCGACGGAAAGAGCAAAGTTTCTTGGGAACTATTAAAACTTACTCCTCGGATCACTAATCTCTTTCCAATCCGATGAACACTCCGACAGGATCAAGATTTCGAAAACGAGCCCCGCAGACCTGCACAAGATGGGCCAAAATCAAACTGCATTTCCGTCAACAAAAACTACATAACAAATGAGACACTGGGGAGCAAGACGGTCCAACGAAGACTGAGTGAAAATGAAACAAGTTTCCAAACCTTCAGATTCAAAATAGGAGGGGATAGAGAAAAGTGCAAAGAATCGATGAGAGAGGACATTAGCCGATATTCTATGTTGATTGGAAACAGAGTAAATGGAATGGCAAATCTTTACCAACAAACAAATGGGAGGAAAGTAATAGAGCTTTAGAAAATCCTTCCAAGAGACATATAAAGCACTGGTCCCTATAGTACGCACATTTCTAGTATTAAGGGATTGCTTTTAAAATCAAACTGTTAAACAAAACAGAATCCATTTCGTTTTTATTCTTCTTCTTCAATGAGACTTGTATAAATTATTTTCTCCTTATTAAACATGCTAATGATTGCTGTCAAACTACAAAAAAAAGGATAAAACGACAGGTAGGTTTTAAAACAAGGTATATTTTCACAGAAGCATGAAAAATTTACATCTATAAATCGTCTAATAAGTTAAAATATTTCCTAGAATTTAAATATAGATCAAAGAATAGCAATATTTAAGCATAGATTGATTTATGAATAGATGCATAGATTTAAGCATAGATGATATAAGATTCCAGTCTTTTTTCTTTCTTTGCAATAGAACTTAAAAGTTCCATAATTCAAAAAATTTAGCACATTTTTGTTTTTGTTTCCTTTAATTTTCCACTTTTTGATCAACCCTAAGTTTGTTCCTCTGCGTTTTAATATGAATCAAACTAGATCCAAGACGGTAGCGTATATTACTATAGACGGTGCGTATATTACGATTGCAATAAACAATCAAGAGAGATAAAACTCTACAAAAAGAAAACTTCAAACGAAACGACGGCCAGTAGAATTAAAAGACTAAAACAAAGCGGATATTTCGCCTGTATAAAACAAGGCGTCTTCAGCACAAGATAGAAAATTAAAAGAAAACTAATCTAAAAACAAATAAAAACCACCACCAAATATAATAAATACAATTGTCGCTACTTATCCACGTAGGGAAAAGCAGCTATTCGAGTTACTTCAATGAGAATCAAAGAGCAACTGAGGAAAAATTTATGAAAATTGAAACTTAGTTAATTATTCTGTTGCAAAATAATCCTCTTGTAAGCTAACATTGAAGCAACTCTTTTTGGTCTAGTGGGTAATCTTGTCCCCTGGTGATTGTGTAAAATTTTAATTCCCCCATCGACTATTGGTTCATTTTTTAAAAGAATATCATAAATTGGGTCAATATTTAAATTCCCTGTGTCTCTATTTATTGAAATATTAACAAATATATGTTTTTTAATTTCTATAGCCTCCCCCACCCACTGAGAAAAACCTCTATCATTAGAAATAGCTGTAACCTCATCAAATTGTATAAAATGTTCAGGATAAAAGAAAATATGTTCAGCTAGAGCCGAAACAAAAGTTTTGGGAGGCTTCCTTAGTTGTAGGGTTTTTTCTATTGAGTTGCGATGCCCAATAAATCTTTCAGTAAATTGTTGGTGAATTCTACCAGTATAAAACTTTCCACAGGAACAAGGAATTTTATATACCCCACTAACTAAATCTCCCCGGGTTAAATCCGTTCCAGAATTAAGAAAACTACCTAATGGTTTCACTGATTGGAAACAAGTATTAATGTTATGTTTACCTAAAATTCTTTTAAGCATCTCCCCCAAAGTAGGTACATAAGGTAAAGAAATGAAACGTTTCGGTAAATTTAATTCTGTGAACTTTGAAAACCCAATAACCCTATTGTTGTGTTTAATAAGTCTATTTTTTATTATTTTATCAATGAGTTTAATCGAGTAGCTATTACAAAATAAAACATCCCTCAAATATAACAATTCAGAATCTAAAAACTCCCGGGAACAAATTCTGAAAGCTCTATCCACCAGTGCAATCACAACCCCTCGTTTCACTGAGATAGGGTGGCAAGAGTGAAAGTTCAAATACCTATCACTGTGGGTTGGCTTTCTATAAACTGAAAAAAGTAAATGGAACTCATTTTAATCAGTAAGATATCCAGAAAAGGTAGTTTATCACTTTCTTCAAACTCCACTGTAAATTTTACGTTTTTGTCAAAACTATTTAAATGTTTATGGAGATGGTCTAAAGACTCTAAACCGTGTTTCCAAATGCAGACCACATCATCGATAAATCTGCCCCAGAAATAAGGAGAGAGCCTAAAACTGTGTATGGCGGAAGTTTCAATAGATTCCATGAAGAGATTTCCCAACAGAGGGAGAGAGAGATGCCCCCATAGCCAAAACAAACACCTGTTTATAAAATTCACCTCTAAAACCAAAATAAAGAGAATGTTCATTTGCAAGAATAACCAATTTCATAATGACTTCAATCTCCAAGCTCATATCATCTTGTATCAAATCAAAGTGCTTTTGTAATTTAATCCTTAATATATCCTCACACTTTTTCACGTTACAATTTGAATACATGGACACTACATCAAAACTACCGAGAATTGAATTCTCCTCCAGTGTGAAATTTTTTAACTTATTAGTAAGATCAGTGGAATTTTGTATATATGATTTTTGTGTTCCTAAGAGTGGATGCAATGCCACCGACAACCACTTTCGTGGTTGTCGAAAATGGTTGAACCAATAGTCGATGGGGGAATTAAAATTTTACACAATCACCAGGGGACACGATTACCCACTAGACCAAAAAGAGTTGCTTCAATGTTAGCTTACAAGAAGATTATTTCGCAACAGAATAGTTAACTGAGTTTCAATTTTCATAAATTTTTCCTCAGTTGCTCTTTGATTCTCATTGAAGTAAATCGAATAGCTGCTTTTCCCTACGTGGATAAGTAGCGACAATTGTATTTATTATATTTGGTGGTGGTCTTTTATTTGTTTTTAGATTAGTTTTCTTTTAATTTTCTATCTTGTGCTGAAGACGCCTCGTTTTATGCAGGCGAAATATGCGCGTTGTTTTGGTCTTTTAATTCTACTGGCCATCGTCTCGTTTGAAGTTTTCTTTTTGTAAAGTTTTATCTCTCTTGATTATTTATCGTCATGTCTGGCCAGTTCGGCTTAAGAACTTTCATTCGTCAAGCTTACGGGTAGCAATTAGCCGCTTCTGTCAATTATTATTTTTCTTTGGTTAAAAAACATGCAAATTTGTTAAATCAGCAAATTTTCTTAGAAAATTGCAAGAAGGAATCAGTGATTCCTAAATCTTTTCGAATCAATACCCATTTTGGTACTGGAAATGAATCAAAATTAAAAAACAAATTAAGCCTCATGGCTTTAAATCACATGACTTCCGAGCAAAAACAAAGACGATTTAAGTTGTCTAAAGACTTAAATTTTGTCAAAAAGTTTTTGAGGAATAACCTTCCATTTGACATTTTTCTGAGGATTAAGGAAATGACCGTTAGATCTTTCCACCATGATTCCCATTTGTCAAAGGTTTGTTTGGTCGACAAGTTCAATAGCCTTTTGTTTGAAAAGTTCCAAAATTCGGATACTTTTTATCCTTGTTTTTGTCTGGGTCCTACACCTAAGAATTTGTCGTCTAAAACTCTTAGTAGTCAACAAGAGGCAGTTTTGTCGAAGGGTTTTAGATTCTGTTACCCAACCCCAATTTCTTATTCAAAAATAATTTCTAAGGTAGAGTCAGGAATTATGGCTTCTATTGATAAAGTCGAAGCTCCTCAAGAACTTAGAGCTGAAATCGTAAGGAAACTTAAGACTTTTAACAAGAAACAAATTGATAATGATATAACAAAAAATGAAATTAAAATACTTTCTGATTTGAAAAAGGATAAGACCCTTACTATCACTAGGGCAGATAAAGGCAATACTATTGTAACTATGGACACCGATAATTATGATCGTAAAATGAATACAACCATTTCAGGTACCAATTTTTACAAGAAATTGGATTTCAATCCTACGGATAAATATGTAAAATCGATTAGAAAGGAATTGGAGTCCCTGAAAAATAATTTACACATTACCCCACAATTTTATAATAAATTTATCCAAGAGCTTGTTCCGTACGAAAGATCTATGGTCTACCCAAAATTCATAAGACGTGAGCCCCCTCCGTCCAATTGTATCAACTTTTTCATCACCAGTGGCAAAATTAGGAAAGTGGTTGTCGGTGGCATTGCGTCCACTCTTAGGAACACAAAAATCATATATACAAAATTCCACTGATCTTACTAATAAGTTAAAAAATTTCAAACTGGAGAAGAATTCAATTCTCTGTAGTTTTGATGTAGTGTCCATGTATTCAAATTGTAACGTGAAAAAGTGCGAGGATATATTAAGGATTAAATTACAAAAGCACTCTGATTTGATACAAGATGATACGAGTTTGGAGATTGAAGTCATTATGAAATTGGTTATTCTTGCAAATGAACATTCTCTTTATTTTGGTTTTAGAGATGAATTTTATAAACAGGTGTTTGGTTTGGCTATGGGGGCATCTCTCTCCCCTCTGTTGACAAATCTCTTCATGGAATCTATTGAAACTTCCGCCATACACAGTTTTAGGCTCTCTCCTTGTTTCTGGGGCAGATTCATGGATGATGTGGTCTGCATTTCGAAACACGGTTTAGAGTCTTTAGACCTTTTCCATAAACATTTAAATAGTTTTGACAAAAACGTAAAATTTACAGTGGAGTTTGAAGAAAGTGATAAACTACCTTTTCTGGATATCTTACTGATTAAAAGTGAGTTTCATTTACTTTTTTCAGTTTATAGAAAGCCTAACCACAGTGATAGGTATTTGAACTTTCACTCTTGCCACCCTATCTCAGTGAAACGAGGGGTTGTGACTGCACTGGTGGATAGAGCTTTCAGAATTTGTTCCCGGGAGTTTTTAGATTCTGAATTGTTATATTTGAGGGATGTTTTATTTTGTAATAGCTACCCGATTAAATTCATTGATAAAATAATAAAAATAGACGCATTAAACACAACAATAGGGTTATTGGGGTTTCAAACTGCACAGAATTAAATTTACCGAAACCTTTCATTTCTTTACCTTATGTACCTACTTTGGGGGAGATGCTTAAAAGAATTTTAGGTAAACATAACATTAATACTTGTTTCCAATCAGTGAGACCATTAGGTAGTTTTCTTAATTCTGGGAAGGATTTAACCCGGGGAGATTTAGTTAGTGGGGTATATAAAATTCCTTGTTCCTGTGGAAAGTTTTATATTGGTAGAACTCACTAACAATTTACTGAAAGATTTATTGAGCATTGCAACTCAATGGAAAAAACCCTACAACTAAGAAAGTCTCTCGAAACTTTTGTTTCGGCTCTAGCTGAACATACTTTCTTTTATCCTGAACATTTTATACAATTTGATGAGGCTAAAGCTATTTCTAATGATAGAGGTTTTTCTCAGTGGGCGAAGGAAGCTATAGAAATTAAAAAACATATATTTGCTAATATTTCAATAAATAGAGACTCAGGGAGTTTAAATATTGACCCAATTTATGATATACTTTAAAAAAATGAACCAATAGTCGATGGGGGAATTAAAATTTTACACAATCACCAGGGGAAAAGATTACCCACTAGACCAAAAAGAGTTGCTTCAATGTTAGCTTACTAGAGGATTATTTTGCAACAGAATAATTAACTAAGTTTCAATTTTCATAAATTTTTCCTCAGTTGCTCTTTGATTCTCATTGAAGTAACTCGAATAGCTGCTTTTCCCTACGTGGATAAGTAGCGACAATTGTATTTATTATATCTGGTGGTGGTTTTTTATATGTTTTTAGATTAGTTTTATTTTAATTTTCTATCTTATGCTGAAGACGCCTTGTTTTATACAGGCGAAATATCCGCGTTTATTTAGTCTTTTAATTCTACTGCCCGTCGTTTCGTTTGAAGTTTTCTTTTGGTAGGGTTTTATCTCTATTGATTGTTTATTGTCATGTCTGGCCAGTTCAGCTTAAGAACTTTCATTACGATTGTATAATTTTCCTTTCTTTTCTTTTTGTTTTACTGAAATATCTTAATTATTTAAAAAAAATATATCGTCAACACTTCCATAACCAAACGGTAATAAAAGCTTCAATTCTGTAAATTCTTTCCAAACAAGCCAAATTTTTATTATTATTGTTAAATAGTGACCAGTTTTGTGTTTTGATATATGAGGTGACCAAAAAATTAGTTTTTGATTTATAAGCTATAGGTAACACAAGAAAAACTTCAGTCTAGTTTCCACTCGACTGGATAGTTTTGCATATTGGTGCGATAGTTGAATTGACTAGAGCTGAAAATAGCGTCGACCAGGACAAATGTTTAGAAAAAGAATTATCTCACGTCCATAGTTTTTGAAACTATCCAAATGGCCGTCTTTACAGGTCATGTATATAACCCGAGCACTTCAAATCATTAGATTATTGTTGTTTGTATTTTGTACAGCTTTCTCATCTCCCCTTTTCCGTTTGTGCAACACATAACAACGAATTGGACAAATCGTCTAAGACCATTCTTCTTTTCAACAGCTCTTAAATATGGAATAATATATGAAAATTCCATTTGTATCATTGGTGCTGGCTTACTGAGAGAAGGGATATCCCTCTTTTAGGATGCAAACCCAATGTTCTCTTTAAACTATTCTACTACGCGAATATTCATTTTAAACTGTTCATTATCTATTGGATTTCTTTACTGCTGGATGTACGCAAGAACAATTCCTCAATAGTTTTGCTACTATAAGATTTGGTGTCTTACAAAATGGGGCAGTATAAGCAGGAGAAATCATGAAGGCAGCTACAGAGAGGATGTCTCGTAACCCTTCAATAACCTTAAGATAGGAGTTTTTCCCACCTTCTAAACAGTTACAGGGACTATGGAATCAACAAAACAACACGCAAATCTTATATGGGTTTAATTTATTACACAGTCATGTGCGCAGAAATTCATTATATTGAGAGAAAGCTCATTTCTTAGAGAAGGAAAATTCTTGGACTATGCAAATTATGCGAGCATGTAGAGAAAATAGTAAACATTTGAAGATTTCGAGATGAAAAGTCAAGTTGTTTCCCAGGATTGAACCAACCTCCCCCCCCCCCCCCAACAAAAAAACCCAAAACATAAAAATTGCACGTTATTTGTATCTTCGACCGACCAATTACATTGTGTTTCCCCAACTTAATTTGCTATTTTTCCCACCCCCAAGACTGACTCAAAAGCCTCATATTCCACCAAAAACTTAAATATAATAATAAAAACACTTTTTTTTTCTTTTTTCGTATAAGACCAATAACTCATCATCTCGACTCTGACAACAGAAACTGGATTTTTCTTCAGGAAGATATTAGAGCTTTTTTTTGCAAAACCAGTACTGCTGCACTAAAGCAAAAGATGAAGAGAGTCAACACTGAAACAAATAGTTCACAAACATTTTATAGTGAATGGGGATTTCTTATAACTGGGTGCTTAGTCACTATACGAACTCAAAACTATTTAGGCCAATACTGACATCCCTAGATTGGAGTACAAAGTTAAGTGGACATATTAAAACAGAGAGATAAAAAGCGGAGAAGCAGGACAGACAGAAATAAAAATATAACTTACAATTGGTGATTTGTTTCTTCGGGGAATTACACTGATTGTAGCATCCCCTTCTTCATAATCAGAGCTCGATTCTTCTTCGTTCTCGACTCCAGTTCCACGTCCTTCTGATGCCTGAAATCCATAAATATTAGAAATACGTAAAATAATCTGTCCAGTTGTTCTTTCAAAAATTCAAAACAAAAGTTTCCACAGGATCAATTTCAGAGAGTCATATTTAGAAGAGAAGGAGTGAATGAGGACCGGATAGGAACAATACGAAAAAAAAATGATTTTAAGTGGAAATGTAGAACACTGCACACAGATTTCTAAAAACGTTGACATTTTGTGGGGAAAGTGGGAACCCTATGTAAACTGCGTAAATACCTGCTTCTAGTAAATAAATTCTTATTTTTGGTAATCAAAGCTTTCACTTTGAAGATATTTTGTATCGATAAAAATCTCTTTTTTCTTATATAATATATTTTATAGCTTCCATTATGTAAATATTTATCTTCATTTCTACAACATTTCTGTTTCAAATTTCACTTTAAATTTTTTCGATATCACTAATTTTGGTTTATTAGAAAAAAGTTTTAACTCCAAATCCTTGCAGTTTTCACGCAAAATGTGGACATTAGTCCAGATTTGTGAATATGACAATGCATCTTGGAAAGCTGCATACCATTCTTGCCCGAATTTAAGAAGGGGGGTTTTCGATTTTCCTTACACCATAGCCTAAAGTTATGAGGTGAAGCTCAGTTTCACATTTTATCTCACAGAGGTCTATGGAGCTGTTCTGCAAAACTTTCTTTTCTTTGTAGACAATTCTAGCAAGAAATCTCAAGATGCCAGTTTCAAACTAAAGATAGACACAAATCAAAAACGTTCAAAACGGGCAACGTTTCCCTGGCCCAACCAGCAAAACATCTTAGAGAAAAAAAAAGCAAAACTTAGAGATCTAAGAAAGGAGCGTTGTCGCACGGATCTGAATTCATGCCATCTACCACGGCTGGAAATTTCGTTCGAATTCAGGGTACTTGAAAACAAAATTGGACAACAATTGTTGGCAAAAACAAGCCAAGCCCAGACTTGGTGCAAAATGAACTAAGTCCCTATTTCATCTGAAAGCTCCACTTAGTCCTCCCTTCTGTCACCCTTATAGCAGAAAGGTAGCCAAGTAGCGCCTCATTTAAAATGTAAAATTACAACGATTTTCAATCTGTACTATCAGATAATCAATATCTGTATGCGTAGATCCCTAGAAGGATCGAGCGAGTGTTAATTTTGTTATCTAACTGTGTATTGTTAGGTACAAAACTGAGTATGTAACAGTGGGTAGGAGTAAAAGAAGTTTCTTCTGCTTTGTGAGCTTTATCTTTTCGAGTCAATCTTCAATACAAAGAAACAGACCTGAATTTTAGAAGGAGCAGATAAAAAGAAGAAGTTAGGCTTAATCGAATATTAGAGAGCATCAATTCTTTTTCTATCCATTCGTCTCTTTTTTGTGTATGAACGTAAGGATATATAGGATTAATGACGCTTGTGGACTGCAAAAGTCCTTGCGTCGGCCACCACAAAACCCACTGCACCACCACATGACAATTCGTCTTCTTTGTTCCATATTATTATCTTTCTAATAAATACAACAATACCAGATATACTAAAGGGAACAATAATAAAAAAGAAAACAAAATAATAACAGAAAAAATGTTGTCTAGAGGAAAGGTATTTAAGAAAATCAAGTTGGGTCTTGCATAAATATGGCCCTTGGTTCTTAAAACTAAAAGTATACTATACAAAAAAGAGGATTTGACAAGCAGAATTCTAAAGGTCTATCTAGAATTCTATGCCTATGCCGATGCATGTGTTTATGGCCAGGAACATGTTTAAATACGGAAGTATTGTCAAACATGAATTTGAATATTTCTTCTAAGGTCAAACATGATGATTTTGGTAAAAAAAAAGCTTCCGGATTGAAAAAACTTGAAATCGAAGCCACGGATTTCACGATTCTATAAGCAGATCCTTGGCAGTAGCTTGTTTCAGACAAGAACTGAATTATGTGCGCGGACGGGAGCTACCTAGGCACAGATGTTCTGGCCAGACACATTGCTAGTGGTGGGAGTCTAACAAGATATGAATGAGAGCACCGTTTTTAAAGATGTCAGTATAAGCATAAGGTTCAAGCAGTACATAAGGAAACATGTTAAGAAAACAATTCTTTTCTTCATAATATGTAGAATATTCCTATTTAGTATATTTTGCAGGGGGAGAACTATTTTCACTATTTTCCCAGTAATTCCGGTTTTTCTATCACATTTTTAAATATCTGTTTCTATTTGTCTGGAAAATCGTTATAAATAAACACCAACCGCCATCAAACAAATCTAACCTAATCTAATTTATCAGTATTTGTCTATTATTATTTTTTTGGAAAATTATTGAATGATACTGATAATGTTTAATTACATATATAGATTATCTGAAAACGGAAAAATGCAGTTGAAACCATGTTCATTTTTTCTGAATTTTGTATAAAAAAAAAAAAAAAAAAAAAAAAAAAAAAAAAAAAAAAAAAAAATGTACAACAGTGAAAGAAGTAAAGATAAAGGTTCTCCCCCAGCAAAGTGTGTTAACTAGGATTATTCTGCATATTATGAAGTAAGTATTGTTGTCTTAACACTTTTCCTTATGTACTGCTCGATCCCTAGACCTATACTAGTTTTGCTGATTTTCTGAAAGTGCCATATTTCTAGTGAAAACGCACCGAATGAACGAAGCCCTCCCCCATAAAATGCACCGATTTGAAAAATTCAATGAGCAACCGCCTCAAAAAGCAGCCAAATGGTGCAAACGCGCTCACCCGGTCTGACAACTCTGATGTGTGTATCATATACTAAATGAAGCTTCGTGTTCCCGTAAAATTTATTACATGGTCAAATACGACTTTTATATTTAAGGTGCGACGCAAAGCCATTGCCTTTAATTTAACGAATAGTTTCAAAAAGAGCCTGTCAACGAAGAAAAGATGGATCAGGATATTCCACAGATGTATAGAAATTTATATAATTGTAAATGTATGACACCCTTCCGACGGAAAGAGCAAAGTTTCTTGGGAACTATTAAAACTTACTCCTCGGATCACTAATCTCTTTCCAATCCGATGAACACTCCGACAGGATCGAGATTTCGAAAACGAACCCCTCAGACCTGCACAAGATGGGCCAAAATCAAACTGCATTTCCGTCAACAAAAACTACATAACAAATGAGACACTGGGGAGCAAGACGGTCCAACGAAGACTGAGTGAAAATGAAACAAGTTTCCAAACCTTCAGATTCAAAATAGGAGGGGATAGAGAAAAGTGCAAAGAATCGATGAGAGAGGACATTAGCCGATATTCTATGTTGATTGGAAACAGAGTAAATGGAATGGCAAATCTTTACCAACAAACAAATGGGAGGAAAGTAATAGAGCTTTAGAAAATCCTTCCAAGAGACATATAAAGCACTGGTCCCTATAGTACGCACATTTCTAGTATTAAGGGATTGCTTTTAAAATCAAACTGTTAAACAAAACAGAATCCATTTCGTTTTTATTCTTCTTCTTCAATGAGACTTGTATAAATTATTTTCTCCTTATTAAACATGCTAATGATTGCTGTCAAATTACAAAAAAAAAAAGGATAAAACGACAGGTAGGTTTTAAAACAAGGTATATTTTCACAGAAGCATGAAAAATTTACATCTATAAATCGTCTAATAAGTTAAAATATTTCCTAGAATTTAAATATAGATCAAAGAATAGCAATATTTAAGCATAGATTGATTTATGAATAGATGCATAGATTTAAGCATAGATGATATAAGATTCCAGTCTTTTTTCTTTCTTTGCAATAGAACTTAAAAGTTCCATAATTCAAAAAATTTAGCACATTTTTGTTTTGTTTCCTTTAATTTTCCACTTTTTGATCAACCCTAAGTTTGTTCCTCTGCGTTTTAATATGAATCAAACTAGATCCAAGACGGTAGCGTATATTACTATAGACGGTGCGTATATTACGATTGCAATAAACAATCAAGAGAGATAAAACTCTACAAAAAGAAAACTTCAAACGAAACGACAGCCAGTAGAATTAAAAGACTAAAACAAAGCGGATATTTCGCCTGTATAAAACAAGGCGTCTTCAGCACAAGATAGAAAATTAAAAGAAAACTAATCTAAAAACAAATAAAAACCACCACCAAATATAATAAATACAATTGTCGCTACTTATCCCAATTGTCGCTACTTTGAAAACCCAATAACCCTATTGTTGTGTTTAATAAGTCTATTTTTTATTATTTTATCAATGAGTTTAATCGAGTAGCTATTACAAAATAAAACATCCCTCAAATATAACAATTCAGAATCTAAAAACTCCCGGGAACAAATTCTGAAAGCTCTATCCACCAGTGCAATCACAACCCCTCGTTTCACTGAGATAGGGTGGCAAGAGTGAAAGTTCAAATACCTATCACTGTGGGTTGGCTTTCTATAAACTGAAAAAAGTAAATGGAACTCATTTTAATCAGTAAGATATCCAGAAAAGGTAGTTTATCACTTTCTTCAAACTCCACTGTAAATTTTACGTTTTTGTCAAAACTATTTAAATGTTTATGGAGATGGTCTAAAGACTCTAAACCGTGTTTCCAAATGCAGACCACATCATCGATAAATCTGCCCCAGAAATAAGGAGAGAGCCTAAAACTGTGTATGGCGGAAGTTTCAATAGATTCCATGAAGAGATTTCCCAACAGAGGGAGAGAGAGATGCCCCCATAGCCAAAACAAACACCTGTTTATAAAATTCACCTCTAAAACCAAAATAAAGAGAATGTTCATTTGCAAGAATAACCAATTTCATAATGACTTCAATCTCCAAGCTCATATCATCTTGTATCAAATCAAAGTGCTTTTGTAATTTAATCCTTAATATATCCTCACACTTTTTCACGTTACAATTTGAATACATGGACACTACATCAAAACTACCGAGAATTGAATTCTCCTCCAGTGTGAAATTTTTTAGCTTATTAGTAAGATCAGTGGAATTTTGTATATATGATTTTTGTGTTCCTAAGAGTGGATGCAATGCCACCGACAACCACTTTCGTGGTTGTCGAAAATGGTTGAACCAATAGTCGATGGGGGAATTAAAATTTTACACAATCACCAGGGGACACGATTACCCACTAGACCAAAAAGAGTTGCTTCAATGTTAGCTTACAAGAAGATTATTTCGCAACAGAATAGTTAACTGAGTTTCAATTTTCATAAATTTTTCCTCAGTTGCTCTTTGATTCTCATTGAAGCAATTCGAATAGCTGCTTTTCCCTACGTGGATAAGTAGCGACAATTGTATTTATTATATTTGGTGGTGGTTTTTTATTTGTTTTTAGATTAGTTTTCTTTTAATTTTCTATCTGGTGCTGAAGACGCCTCGTTTTATGCAGGCGAAATATGCGCGTTGTTTTGGTCTTTTAATTCTACTGGCCATCGTCTCGTTTGAAGTTTTCTTTTTGTAAAGTTTTATCTCTCTTGATTATTCATCGTCATGTCTGGCCAGTTCGGCTTAAGAACTTTCATTCGTCAAGCTTACGGGTAGCAATTAGCCGCTTCTGTCAATTATTATTTTTCTTTGGTTAAAAAACATGCAAATTTGTTAAATCAGCAAATTTTCTTAGAAAATTGCAAGAAGGAATCAGTGATTCCTAAATCTTTTCGAATCAATACCCATTTTGGTACTGGAAATGAATCAAAATTAAAAAACAAATTAAGCCTCATGGCTTTAAATCACATGACTTCCGAGCAAAAACAAAGACGTTTTAAGTTGTCTAAAGACTTAAATTTTGTCAAAAAGTTTTTGAGGAATAACCTTCCATTTGACATTTTTCTGAGGATTAAGGAAATGACCGTTAGATCTTTCCACCATGATTCCCATTTGTCAAAGGTTTGTTTGGTCGACAAGTTCAATAGCCTTTTGTTTGAAAAGTTCCAAAATTCGGATACTTTTTATCCTCGTTTTTGTCTGGGTCCTGCCACTAAGAATTTGTCGTCTAAAACTCTTAGTAGTCAACAAGAGGCAGTTTTGTCGAAGGGTTTTAGATTCTGTTACCCAACCCCAATTTCTTATTCAAAAATAATTTCTAAGGTAGAGTCAGGAATTATGGCTTCTATTGATAAAGTCGAAGCTCCTCAAGAACTTAGAGCTGAAATCGTAAGGAAACTTAAGACTTTTAACAAGAAACAAATTGATAATGATATAACAAAAAATGACATTAAAATACTTTCTGATTTGAAAAAGGATAAGACCCTTACTATCACTAGGGCAGATAAAGGCAATACTATTGTAACTATGGACACCGATAATTATGATCGTAAAATGAATACAACCATTTCAGGTACCAATTTTTACAAGAAATTGGATTTCAATCCTACGGATAAATATGTAAAATCGATTAGAAAGGAATTGGAGTCCCTGAAAAATAATTTACACATTACCCCACAATTTTATAATAAATTTTATCCAAGAGCTTGTTCCGTACGAAAGATCTATGGTCTACCCAAAATTCATAAGACGGGAGCCCCCCTCCGTCCAATTGTATCAACTTTTTCATCACCAGTGGCAAAATTAGGAAAGTGGTTGTCGGTGGCATTGCGTCCACTCTTAGGAACACAAAAATCATATATACAAAATTCCACTGATCTTACTAATAAGTTAAAAAATTTCAAACTGGAGGAGAATTCAATTCTCTGTAGTTTTGATGTAGTGTCCATGTATTCAAATTGTAACGTGAAAAAGTGCGAGGATATATTAAGGATTAAATTACAAAAGCACTCTGATTTGATACAAGATGATACGAGTTTGGAGATTGAAGTCATTATGAAATTGGTTATTCTTGCAAATGAACATTCTCTTTATTTTGGTTTTAGAGATGAATTTTATAAACAGGTGTTTGGTTTGGCTATGGGGGCATCTCTCTCCCCTCTGTTGACAAATCTCTTCATGGAATCTATTGAAACTTCCGCCATACACAGTTTTAGGCTCTCTCCTTGTTTCTGGGGCAGATTCATGGATGATGTGGTCTGCATTTGGAAACACGGTTTAGAGTCTTTAGACCTTTTCCATAAACATTTAAATAGTTTTGACAAAAACGTAAAATTTACAGTGGAGTTTGAAGAAAGTGATAAACTACCTTTTCTGGATATCTTACTGATTAAAAGTGAGTTTCATTTACTTTTTTCAGTTTATAGAAAGCCTAACCACAGTGATAGGTATTTGAACTTTCACTCTTGCCACCCTATCTCAGTGAAACGAGGGGTTGTGACTGCACTGGTGGATAGAGCTTTCAGAATTTGTTCCCGGGAGTTTTTAGATTCTGAATTGTTATATTTGAGGGATGTTTTATTTTGTAATAGCTACCCGATTAAATTCATTGATAAAATAATAAAAATAGACGCATTAAACACAACAATAGGGTTATTGGGGTTTCAAACTGCACAGAATTAAATTTACCGAAACCTTTCATTTCTTTACCTTATGTACCTACTTTGGGGGAGATGCTTAAAAGAATTTTAGGTAAACATAACATTAATACTTGTTTCCAATCAGTGAGACCATTAGGTAGTTTTCTTAATTCTGGGAAGGATTTAACCCGGGGAGATTTAGTTAGTGGGGTATATAAAATTCCTTGTTCCTGTGGAAAGTTTTATATTGGTAGAACTCACTAACAATTTACTGAAAGATTTATTGAGCATCGCAACTCAATGGAAAAAACCCTACAACTAAGAAAGTCTCTCGAAACTTTTGTTTCGGCTCTAGCTGAACATACTTTCTTTTATCCTGAACATTTTATACAATTTGATGAGGCTAAAGCTATTTCTAATGATAGAGGTTTTTCTCAGTGGGCGAAGGAAGCTATAAAAATTAAAAAACATATATTTGCTAATATTTCAATAAATAGAGACTCAGGGAGTTTAAATATTGACCCAATTTATGATATACTTTAAAAAAATGAACCAATAGTCGATGGGGGAATTAAAATTTTACACAATCACCAGGGGACAAGATTACCCACTAGACCAAAAAGAGTTGCTTCAATGTTAGCTTACAAGAGGATTATTTTGCAACAGAATAATTAACTAAGTTTCAATTTTCATAAATTTTTCCTCAGTTGCTCTTTGATTCTCATTGAAGTAACTCGAATAGCTGCTTTTCCCTACGTGGATAAGTAGCGACAATTGTATTTATTATATCTGGTGGTGGTTTTTTATATGTTTTTAGATTAGTTTTATTTTAATTTTCTATCTTGTGCTGAAGACGCCTTGTTTTATACAGGCGAAATATCCGCGTTTTTTTAGTCTTTTAATTCTACTGCCCGTCGTTTCGTTTGAAGTTTTCTTTTGGTAGGGTTTTATCTCTATTGATTGTTTATTGTCATGTCTGGCCAGTTCAGCTTAAGAACTTTCATTACGATTGTATAATTTTCCTTTCTTTTCTTTTTGTTTTACTGAAATATCTTAATTATTTAAAAAAAATATATCGTCAACACTTCCATAACCAAACGGTAATAAAAGCTTCAATTCTGTAAATTCTTTCCAAACAAGCCAAATTTTTATTATTATTGTTAAATAGTGACCAGTTTTGTGTTTTGATATATGAGGTGACCAAAAAATTAGTTTTTGATTTATAAGCTATAGGTAACACAAGAAAAACTTCAGTCTAGTTTCCACTCGACTGGATAGTTTTGCATATTGGTGCGATAGTTGAATTGACTAGAGCTGAAAATAGCGTCGACCAGGACAAATGTTTAGAAAAAGAATTATCTCACGTCCATAGTTTTTGAAACTATCCAAATGGCCGTCTTTACAGGTCATGTATATAACCCGAGCACTTCAAATCATTAGATTATTGTTGTTTGTATTTTGTACAGCTTTCTCATCTCCCCTTTTCCGTTTGTGCAACACATAACAACGAATTGGACAAATCGTCTAAGACCATTCTTCTTTTCAACAGCTCTTAAATATGGAATAATACATGAAAATTCCATTTGTATCATTGGTGCTGGCTTACTGAGAGAAGGGATATCCCTCTTTTAGGATGCAAACCCAATGTTCTCTTTAAACTATTCTACTACGCGAATATTCATTTTAAACTGTTCATTATCTATTGGATTTCTTTACTGCTGGATGTACACAAGAACAATTCCTCAATAGTTTTGCTACCATAAGATTTGGTGTCTTACAAAATGGGGCAGTATAAGTAGGAGAAATCATGAAGGCAGCTACAGAGAGGATGTCTCGTAACCCTTCAATAACCTTAAGATAGGAGTTTTTCCCACCTTCTAAACAGATACAGGGACTATGGAATCAACAAAACAACACGCAAATCTTATATGGGTTTAATTTATTACACAGTCATGTGCGCAGAAATTCATTATATTGATAGAAAGCTCATTTCTTAGAGAAGGAAAATTCTTGGACTATGCAAATTATGCGAGCATGTAGAGAAAATAGTAAACATTTGAAGATTTCGAGATGAAAAGTCAAGTTGTTTCCCAGGATTGAACCAACCTCCCCCCCCCCAACAAAAAAACCCAAAACATAAAAATTGCACGTTATTTGTATCTTCGACCGACCAATTACATTGTGTTTCCCCAACTTAATTTGCTATTTTTCCCACCCCCAAGACTGACTCAAAAGCCTCATATTCCACCAAAAACTTAAATATAATAATAAAAACACTTTTTTTTTTCTTTTTTCGTATAAGACCAATAACTCATCATCTCGACTCTGACAACAGAAACTGGATATTTCTTCAGGAAGATATTAGAGCTTTTTTTTGCAAAACCAGTACTGCTGCACTAAAGCAAAAGATGAAGAGAGTCAACACTGAAACAAATAGTTCACAAACATTTTATAGTGAATGGGGATTTCTTATAACTGGGTGCTTAGTCACTATACGAACTCAAAACTATTTAGGCCAATACTGACATCCCTGGATTGGAGTACAAAGTTAAGTGGACATATTAAAACAGAGAGATAAAAAGCGGAGAAGCAGGACAGACAGAAATAAAAATATAACTTACAATTGGTGATTTGTTTCTTCGGGGAATTACACTGATTGTAGCATCCCCTTCTTCATAATCAGAGCTCGATTCTCCTTTGTTCTCGACTCCAGTTCCACGTCCTTCTGATGCCTGAAATCCATAAATATTAGAAATACGTAAAATAATCTGTCCAGTTGTTCTTTCAAAAATTCAAAACAAAAGTTTCCACAGGATCAATTTCAGAGAGTCATATTTAGAAGAGAAGGAGTGAATGAGGACCGGATAGGAACAATACGAAAAAAAAATGATTTTAAGTGGAAATGTAGAAAACTGCACACAGATTTCTAAAAACGTTGACATTTTGTGGGGAAAGTGGGAACCCTATGTAAACTGCGTAAATACCTGATTCTAGTAAATAAATTCTTATTTTTGGTAATCAAAGCTTTCACTTTGAAGATATTTTGTATCGATAAAAATCTCTTTTTTCTTATATAATATATTTTATAGCTTCCATTATGTAAATATTTATCTTCATTTCTACAACATTTCTGTTTCAAATTTCACTTTAAATTTTTTCGATATCACTAATTTTGGTTTATTAGAAAAAAGTTTTAACTCCAAATCCTTGCAGTTTTCACGCAAAATGTGGACATTAGTCCAGATTTGTGAATATGACAATGCATCTTGGAAAGCTGCATACCATTCTTGCCCGAATTTAAGAAGGGGGGTTTTCGATTTTCCTTACACCATAGCCTAAAGTTATGAGGTGAAGCTCAGTTTCACATTTTATCTCACAGAGGTCTATGGAGCTGTTCTGCAAAACTTTCTTTTCTTTGTAGACAATTCTAGCAAGAAATCTCAAGATGCCAGTTTCAAACTAAAGATAGACACAAATCAAAAACGTTCAAAACGGGCAACGTTTCCCTGGCCCAACCAGCAAAACATCTTAGAGAAAAAAAAGCAAAACTTAGAGATCTAAGAAAGGAGCGTTGTCGCACGGATCTGAATTCATGCCATCTACCACGGCTAGAAATTTCGTTCGAATTCAGGGTACTTGAAAACAAAATTGGACAACAATTGTTGGCAAAAACAAGCCAAGCCCAGACTTGGTGCAAAATGAACTAAGTCCCTATTTCATCTGAAAGCTCCACTTAGTCCTCCCTTCTGTCACCCTTATAGCAGAAAGGTAGCCAAGTAGCGCCTCATTTAAAATGTAAAATTACAACGATTTTCAATCTGTACTATCAGATAATCAATATCTGTATGCGTAGATCCCTAGAAGGATCGAGCGAGTGTTAATTTTGTTATCTAACTGTGTATTGTTAGGTACAAAACTGAGTATGTAACAGTGGGTAGGAGTAAAAGAAGTTTCTTCTGCTTTGTGAGCTTTATCTTTTCGAGTCAATCTTCAATACAAAGAAACAGACCTGAATTTTAGAAGGAGCAGATAAAAAGAAGAAGTTAGGCTTAATCGAATATTAGAGAGCATCAATTCTTTTTCTATCCATTCGTCTCTTTTTTGTGTATGAACGTAAGGATATATAGGATTAATGACGCTTGTGGACTGCAAAAGTCCTTGCGTCGGCCACCACAAAACCCACTGCACCACCACATGACAATTCGTCTTCTTTGTTCCATATTATTATCTTTCTAATAAATACAACAATACCAGATATACTAAAGGGAACAATAATAAAAAAGAAAACAAAATAATAACAGAAAAAATGTTGTCTAGAGGAAAGGTATTTAAGAAAATCAAGTTGGGTCTTGCATAAATATGGCCCTTGGTTCTTAAAACTAAAAGTATACTATACAAAAAAGAGGATTTGACAAGCAGAATTCTAAAGGTCTATCTAGAATTCTATGCCTATGCCGATGCATGTGTTTATGGCCAGGAACATGTTTAAATACGGAAGTATTGTCAAACATGAATTTGAATATTTCTTCTAAGGTCAAACATGATGATTTTGGTAAAAAAAAAGCTTCCGGATTGAAAAAACTTGAAATCGAAGCCACGAATTTCACGATTCTATAAGCAGATCCTTGGCAGTAGCTTGTTTCAGACAAGAACTGAATTATGTGCGCGGACGGGAGCTACCTAGGCACAGATGTTCTGGCCAGACACATTGCTAGTGGTGGGAGTCTAACAAGATATGAATGAGAGCACCGTTTTTAAAGATGTCAGTATAAGCATAAGGTTCAAGCAGTACATAAGGAAACATGTTAAGAAAACAATTCTTTTCTTCATAATATGTAGAATATTCCTATTTAGTATATTTTGCAGGGGGAGAACTATTTTCACTATTTTCCCAGTAATTCCGGTTTTTCTATCACATTTTTAAATATCTGTTTCTATTTGTCTGGAAAATCGTTATAAATAAACACCAACCGCCATCAAACAAATCTAACCTAATCTAATTTATCAGTATTTGTCTATTATTATTTTTTCGGAAAATTATTGAATGATACTGATAATGTTTAATTACATATATAGATTATCTGAAAACGGAAAAATGCAGTTGAAACCATGTTCATTTTTTCTGAATTTTGTAAAAAAAAAAAAAAAAAAAAAAAAAAAAAAAAAAAAAAAAAAAAAAAAAAAAAAAAATGTACAACAGTGAAAGAAGTAAAGATAAAGGTTCTCCCCCAGCAAAGTGTGTTAACTAGGATTATTCTGCATATTATGAAGTAAGTATTGTTGTCTTAACACTTTTCCTTATGTACTGCTCGATCCCTAGACCTATACTAGTTTTGCTGATTTTCTGAAAGTGCCATATCTCTAGTGAAAACGCACCGAATGAACGAAGCCCTCCCCCATAAAATGCACCGATTTGAAAAATTCAATGAGCAACCGCCTCAAAAAGCAGCCAAATGGTGCAAACGCGCTCACCCGGTCTGACAACTCTGATGTGTGTATCATATACTAAATGAAGCTTCGTGTTCCCGTAAAATTATATACATGGTCAAATACGACTTTTATATTTAAGGTGCGACGCAAAGCCATTGCCTTTAATTTAACGAATAGTTTCAAAAAGAGCCCGTCAACGAAGAAAAGATGGATCAGGATATTCCACAGATGTATAGAAATTTATATAATTGTAAATGTATGACACCCTTCCGACGGAAAGAGCAAAGTTTCTTGGGAACTATTAAAACTTACTCCTCGGATCACTAATCTCTTTCCAATCCGATGAACACTCCGACAGGATCGAGATTTCGAAAACGAACCCCTCAGACCTGCACAAGATGGGCCAAAATCAAACTGCATTTCCGTCAACAAAAACTACATAACAAATGAGACACTGGGGAGCAAGACAGTCCAACGAAGACTGAGTGAAAATGAAACAAGTTTCCAAACCTTCAGCTTCAAAATAGGAGGGGATAGAGAAAAGTGCAAAGAATCGATGAGAGAGGACATTAGCCGATATTCTATGTTGATTGGAAACAGAGTAAATGGAATGGCAAATCTTTACCAACAAACAAATGGGAGGAAAGTAATAGAGCTTTAGAAAATCCTTCCAAGAGACATATAAAGCACTGGTCCCTATAGTACGCACATTTCTAGTATTAAGGGATTGCTTTTAAAATCAAACTGTTAAACAAAACAGAATCCATTTCGTTTTTATTCTTCTTCTTCAATGAGACTTGTATAAATTATTTTCTCCTTATTAAACATGCTAATGATTGCTGTCAAACTACAAAAAAAAAGGATAAAACGACAGGTAGGTTTTAAAACAAGGTCTATTTTCACAGAAGCATGAAAAATTTACATTTATAAATCGTCTAATAAGTTAAAATATTTCCTAGAATATAAATATAGATCAAAGAATAGCAATATTTAAGCATAGATTGATTTATGAATAGATGCATAGATTTAAGCATAGATGATATAAGATTCCAGTCTTTTTTCTTTCTTTGCAATTGAACTTAAAAGTTCCATAATTCAAAAAATTTAGCACATTTTTGTTTTTGTTTCCTTTAATTTTCCACTTTTTGATCAACCCTAAGTTTGTTCCTCTGCGTTTTAATATGAATCAAACTAGATCCAAGACGGTAGCGTATATTACTATAGACGGTGCGTATATTACGATTGCAATAAACAATCAAGAGAGATAAAACTCTACAAAAAGAAAACTTCAAACGAAACGACAGCCAGTAGAATTAAAAGACTAAAACAAAGCGGATATTTCGCCTGTATAAAACAAGGCGTCTTCAGCACAAGATAGAAAATTAAAAGAAAACTAATCTAAAAACAAATAAAAACCACCACCAAATATAATAAATACAATTGTCGCTACTTATCTACGTAGGGAAAAGCAGCTATTCGAGTTACTTCAACGAGAATCAAAGATCAACTGAGGAAAAATTTATGAAAATTGAAACTTAGTTAATTATTCTATTGCAAAATAATCCTCTTGTAAGCTAACATTGAAGCAACTCTTTTTGGTCTAGTGGGTAATCTTGTCCCCTGGTGAATGTGTAAGCATCTCCCCCAAAGTAGGTGCATAAGGTAAAGAAATGAAACGTTTCGGTAAATTTAATTCTGTGTAGCCTACTTTGAAAACCCAATAACCCTATTGTTGTGTTTAATGCGTCTATTTTTTATTATTTTATCAATCAATTTAATCGAGTAGCTATTACAAAATAAAACATCCCTCAAATATAACAATTCAGAATCTAAAAACTCTCAGGAACAAATTCTGAAAGCTCTATCCACCAGTGCAATCACAACCCCTCGTTTCACTGAGATAGGGTGGCAAGAGTGAAAGTTCAAATACATATCACTGTGGGTTGGCTTTCTATAAACTGAAAAAAGTAAATGGAACTCATTTTAATCAGTAAGATATCCAGAAAAGGTAGTTTATCACTTTCTTCAAACTCCACTGTAAATTTTACGTTTTTGTCAAAACTATTTAAATGTTTATGGAGAAGGTCTAAAGACTCTAAACCGTGTTTCCAAATGCAGACCACATCATCCATAAATCAGCCCCAGAAACAAGGAGAGAGCCTAAAACTGTGTATGGCGGAAGTTTCAATAGATTCCATGAAGAGATTTCCCAACAGAGGGCGAGAGAGATGCCCCCATAGCCAAACCAAACACCTGTTTATAAAATTCACCTCTAAAACCAAAAAAAGAGAATGTTCATTTGCAAGAATAACCAATTTCATAATGACTTCAATCTCCAAACTCGTATCATCTTGTATCAAATCAAAGTGCTTTTGTAATTTAATCCTTAATATATCCTCACACTTTTTCACGTTACAATTTGAATACATGGACACTACATCAAAACTACAGAGAATTGAATTCTCCTCCAGTGTGAATTTTTTTAACTTATTAGTAAGATCAGTGGAATTTTGTATATATGATTTTTGTGTTCCTAAGAGTGGATGCAATGCCACCGACAACCACTTTCGTGGTTGTCGAAAATGGTTGAACCAATAGTCGATGGGGGAATTAAAATTTTACACAATCACCAGGGGAAACGATTACCCACTAAACCAAAAAGAGTTGCTTCAATGTTAGCTTACAAGAAGATTATTTCGCTACAGAATAATTAACTAAGTTTCAATTTTCATAAATTTTTCCTCAGTTGCTCTTTGATTCTCATTGAAGCAATTCGAATAGCTGCTTTTCCCTACGTGGATAAGTAGCGACAATTGTATTTATTATATTTGGTGGTGGTTTTTTATTTGTTTTTAGATTAGTTTTCTTTTAATTTTCTATCTTGTGCTGAAGACGCCTTGTTTTATACAGGCGAAATATCCGCGTTGTTTTAGTCTTTTAATTCTACTGGCCGTCGTCTCGTTTGAAGTTTTCTTTTTGTAGAGTTTTATCTCTATTGATTGTTTATTGTCATGTCTGGCCAGTTCGGCTTAAGAACTTTCATTCGTCAAGCTTACGGGTAGCAATTAGCCGCTTCTGTCAATTATTATTTTTCTTTGGTTAAAAAACATGCAAATTTGTTAAATCAGCAAATTTTCTTAGAAAATTGCAAGAAGGAATCAGTGATTCCTAAATCTTTTAGAATCAATACCCATTTTGGTACTGGAAATGAATCAAAATTAAAAAACAAATTAAGCCTCATGGCTTTGAATCACATGACTTCCGAGCAAAAACAAAGACGTTTTAAGTTGTCTAAAGACTTAAATTTTGTCGAAAAGTTTTTGAGGAATAACCTTCCATTTGACATTTTTCTGAGGATTAAGGAAATGACCGTTAGATCTTTCCACCATGATTTCCATTTGTCAAAGGTTCGTTTGGTCGACAGAATTCGGATACTTTCTAGAATTCGGATACTTTTTATCCTCGTTTTTGTCTGGGTCCTGCCACTAAGAATTTGTCGTTTAAAACTCTTAGTAGTCAACAAGAGGCAGTTTTGTCGAAGGGTTTTAGATTCTGTTTTACAACCCCAATTTCTTATTCAAAAATAATTTCTAAGGTAGAGTCAGGAATTATGGCTTCTATTGATAAAGTCGAAGCTCCTCAAGAACTTAGAGCTGAAATCGTAAGGAAACTTAAGACTTTTAACAAGAAAAAAATTGATAATGATATAACAAAAAATGACATTAAAATACTTTCTGATTTGAAAAAGGATAAGACCCTTACTATCACTAGGGCAGATAAAGGCAATACTATTGTAACTATGGACACCGATAATTATGATCGTAAAATGAATACAACCATTTCAGATACCAATTTTTACAAGAAATTGGATTTCGATCCTACGGATAAATATTTAAAATCGATTAGAAAGGAATTGGAGTCCCTGAAAAATAATTTACACATTACCCCACAATTTTATAATAAATTTTATCCAAGAGCTTGTTCCGTACGAAAGATCTATGGTCTACCCAAAATTCATAAGACGGGAGCCCCCCTCCGTCCAATTGTATCAACTTTTTCATCACCAGTGGCAAAATTAGGAAAGTGGTTGTCGGTGGAATTGCGTCCACTCTTAGGAACACAAAAATCATGTATACAAAATTCCACTGATCTTACTAATAAGTTAAAAAAATTCACACTGGAGGAGAATTCAATTCTCTGTAGTTTTGATGTAGTGTCCATGTATTCAAATTGTAACGTGAAAAAGTGCGAGGATATATTAAGGATTAAATTACAAAAGCATTCTGATTTGATACAAGATGATACAAGTTTATAGAAAGCCAAACCACAGTGATAGGTATTTGAACTTTCACTCTTGCCACCCTATCTCAGTGAAACGAGGGGTCGTGACTGCACTGGTGGATAGAGCTTTCAGAATTTGTTCCCGGGAGTTTTTAGATTCTGAATTGTTATATTTGAGGAATGTTTTATTTTGTAATAGCTACCCGAACAAATTCATTGATAAAATAATAAAAATAGACGCATTAAACACAACAATAGGCTTATTGGTGTTTCAAACTGCACAGAATTAAATTTACCGAAACCTTTCATTTCTTTACCTTATGTACCTACTTTGGGGGAGATGCTTAAAAGAATTTTAGGTAAACATAACATTAATACTTGTTTCCAATCAGTGAGACCATTAGGTAGTTTTCTTAATTCTGGGAAGGATTTAACCCGGGGAGATTTAGTTAGTGGGGTATATAAAATTCCTTGTTCCTGTGGAAAGTTTTATATTGGTAGAACTCACTAACAATTTACTGAAAGATTTATTGAGCATCGCAACTCAATGAAAAAACCCTACAACTAAGAAAACCCCCCGAAACTTTTGTTTCGGCTCTAGCTGAACATACTTTCTTTTATCCTGAACATTTTATACAATTTGATGAGGCTACAGCTATATCTAATGAGAGAGGTTTTTCTCAGTGGGCGAAGGAAGCTATAGAAATTAAAAAACATATATTTGCTAATATTTCAATAAATAGAGACACAGGGAATTTAAATATTGACCCAATTTATGATATTCTTTTAAAAAATGAACCAATAGTCGATGGGGGAATTAAAATTTTACACAATCACCATGGGACAAGATTACCCACTAGACCAAAAAGAGTTGCTTCAATGTTAGCTTACAAGAGGATTATTTTGCAACAGAATAATTAACTAAGTTTCAATTTTCATAAATTTTTCCTCAGTTGCTCCTTGATTCTCATTGAAGTAACTCGAATAGCTGCTTTTCCCTACGTGGATAAGTAGCGACAATTGTATTTATTATATCTGGTGATGGTTTTTTATTTGTTTTTAGATTAGTTTTCTTTTAATTTTCTATCTTGTGCTGAAGACGCCTTGTTTTATACAGGCGAAATATCCGCGTTTTTTTAGTCTTTTAATTATACTGCCCGTCGTTTCGTTTGAAGTTTTCTTTTGGTAAAGTTTTATCTCTATTGGTTGTTTATTGTCATGTCTGGCCAGTTCAGCTTAAGAACTTTCATTACGATTGTATAATTTTCCTTTCTTTTCTTTTTGTTTTACTGAAATATCTTAATTATTTAAAAAAATATATCGTCAACACTTCCATAACCGAACGGTAATAAAAGCTTCAATTCTATAAATTCTTTCCAAACAAGCCAATTTTTTATTATTATTGTTAAATAGTGACCAGTTTTGTGTTTTGATATATGAGGTGACCAAAAAATTAGTTTTTGATTTATAAGCTATAGGTAACACAAGAAAAACTTCAGTCTAGTTTCCACTCGACTGGATAGTTTTGCATATTGGTGCGATAGTTGAATTGACTAGAGCTGAAAATAGCGTCGACCAGGACAAATGTTTAGAAAAAGAATTATCTCACGTCCATAGTTTTTGAAACTATCCAAATGGCCGTCTTTACAGGTCATGTATATAACCCGAGCACTTCAAATCATTAGATTATTGTTGTTTGTATTTTGTACAGCTTTCTCATCTCCCCTTTTCCGTTTGTGTAACACATAACAACGAATTGGACAAATCGTATAAGACCATTCTTCTTTTCAACAGCTCTTAAATATGGAATAATATATGAAAATTCAATTTGTATCATTGGTGCTGGCTTACTGAGAGAAGGGATATCCCTCTTTTAGGATGCAAACCTAATGTTCTCTTTAAACTATTCTACTACGCGAATATTCATTTTAAACTGTTCATTATCTATTGGATTTCTTTACTGCTGGATGTACGCAAGAACAATTCCTCAATAGTTTTGCTACCATAAGATTTGGTGTCTTACAAAATGGGGCAGTATAAGTAGGAGAAATCATGAAGGCAGCTACAGAGAGGATGTCTCGTAACCCTTCAATAACCTTAAGATAGGAGTTTTTCCCACCTTCTAAACAGATACAGGGACTATGGAATCAACAAAACAACACGCAAATCTTATATGGGTTTAATTTATTACACAGTCATGTACGCAGAAATTCATTATATTGAGAGAAAGCTCATTTCTTAGAGAAGGAAAATTCTTGGACTATGCAAATTATGCGAGCATGTAGAGAAAATAGTAAACATTTGAAGATTTCGAGATGAAAAGTGAAGTTGTTTCCCAGGATTGAACCAACCTCTCCCCCCCCCCCCCAACAAAAAAACCCAAAACATAAAAATGCACGTTATTTGTATCTTCGACTGACCAATTACATTGTGTTTCCCCAAATTTTTGAAATTTGCTATTTTTCCCACCCCCAAGACTGACTCAAAGGCCTCATATTCCACCGAAAACTTAAATATAATAATAAAAACACTTTTTTTTTTCTTTTTTCGTATAAGACCAACAACTCATCATCACGACTCTGACAACAGAAACTGGATATTTCTTCAGGAAGATATTAGAGCTTTTTTTTTGCAAAACCAGTACTGCTGCACTAGAGCAAAAGATGAAGAGAGTCAACACTGAAACAAATAGTTCACAAACATTTTATAGTGAATGGGGATTTCTTATAACTGGGTGCTTAGTCACTATACGAACTCAAAACTATTTAGGCCAATACTGACATCCCTGGATCGGAGTGCAAAGTTAAGTGGACATATTAAAAAAGAGAGATAAAAAGCGGAGAAGCAGGACAGACAGAAATAAAAATATAACTTACAATTGGTGATTTGTTTCTTCGGGGAATTACACTGATTGTAGCATCCCCTTCTTCATGATCAGAGCTCGATTCTTCTTCGTTCTCGACTCCAGCTCCACGTCCTTCTGATGACTGAAATCCATAAATATTAGAAATACGTAAAATAAATCTGTCCAGTTGTTCCTTCAAAAATTCAAAACAAAAGTTTCCACAGGATCAATTTCAGAGTCATATTTAGAAGAGACGGAGTGAATGAGGACCGGATAGCAACAATACGAAAAAAAAAATGAATTTAATTGGAAACATAGAAAACTGCACACAGATTTCTAAAAACGTTGACATTTTGTGGGGAAAGTGGGAACCCAATACAAACTGCGTAAATACCTGCTTCTAATAAATAAATTCTTATTTTTGGTAATCAAAGCTTTCACTTTGAAGATATTTTGTATCGATAAAAATCTCTTTTTCTTACATAATATATTTTATAGCTTCAATTATGTCTATATTTATCTTCATTTCTACAACATTTCTGCTTCAAATTTCACTTTAAATTTTTTCGATGTCACTAATTTTGGTTTATTAGAAAAAAGTTTTAACTCCAAATCCTTGCAGTTTTCACGCAAAATGTGGACATTAGTCCAGATTTGTGAATATGACATTGCATCTTGTAAAGCTGCATACCATTCTTGCCTGAATTTAAGAAAGGGGGTTTTCGATTTTCCTTACGCCATAGCCTAAAGTTCTGAGGTGAAGCTCAGTTTCACATTTTATCTCACAGAGGTCTATTGAGCTGTTCTGCAAAACTTTCTTTTTTTTGTAGACAATTCTAGCAATAAATCTCAAGATGCCAGTTTCAAACTAAAGATAGACACAAATCAAAAACGTTCAAAATGGGCAACGTTTCCCTGGCCCAACCAGCAAAACATCTTAGAGAAAAAAAAAAGCAAAACTTAGAGATCTAAGAAAGGAGCGTTGTCGCTCGGATCTGAAGTCATGCCATCTACCACGGCTGGAAATTTCGTTCGAATTAAGGGTACTTGAAAACAAAATTGGACAACAATTGTTGGCAAAAACAAGCCAAGCCCAGACTTGGTGCAAAATGAACTAAGTCCCTATTTCATCTGAAAGCTTCACTTAGTCCTCCCTTCTGTCACCCTTTCAGCAGAAAGGTAGCCAAGTAGCACCTCATTTAAAATGTAAAATTACAACAATTTTCAATCTGTATTATCAGATAATCACTATCTGTATGCATAGATTCCTAGAAGGATCGAGCGAGTGTTAATTTTGTTATCTAACTGTGTATTGTTAGGTATAAAACTGAGTATGTAACAGTGGGTAGGAGTAAAAGAAGTTTCTTCTGCTTTGTGAGCTTTATCTTTTCGAGTCAATCTTCAATACAAAGAAACATACCTGAATTTTAGAAGGAGCAGATAAAAAGAAGAACTTTGGCTTAATCGAATATTAGAGAGCACCAACTGTATTTCTATCCATTCGTCTCTTTTTTGTGTATGAACGTAAGGATGTATAGGATTAATAACGCTTGTGGACTACTAAAGTCCTTGCGTCGGCCACCACAGGACACCCACTGCACTACCACAGGACAATTCGTCTTCTTTGTTCCATATTATTATCTTTCTAATAAATACAACAATACCAGATATACTAAAGGAAACAATAATAAAAAAGAAAACAAAATAATAACAGAAAAAGTTTTGTCTAGCGGAAAGGTATTTAAGAAAATGAAGTTGGGTCTTGCATAAATATGGCCCTTGGTTATAGAGGATTTGACAAGCAGGTCTAGCTAGAATTCTATGCCTATGCCGATGCATGTGTTTATGGCCAGGAACGTGTTTAAATACGAAAGTATTGTCAAACATGAATTTGAATATTTCTTCTAGGATCAAACACGATGATTTTGGTAAAAAAGAAGCTTCCGGATTGAAAAAACTTGAAATCGAAGCCACGGATTTCACGATTCTATAAGCAGATCCTTGGCAGTAACTTGTTTCAGTCAAGAACTGAATTATGTGCGCGGACGGGAGCTACTTCGGCACAAATGTTCTGGCCAGACACATTGCTAGTGGTGGGAATCTAACAAGATATGAATGAGAGCACCGTTTTTAAAGAAGTTGGTATAAGCAGAAGGTTCAAGCAGTACATAAGGAAACATGTTAAGAAAACAATTCTTTTCTTCATAATATGTAGAATATTCCTATTTAGTATATTTTGCAGGGGGAGAACCTTTATCTTCACTATTTTCCCAGTATTTCCGGTTTTTCAATCACATTTCTAAATATTTGTTTCTATTTGTCTTGAAAATCGTTATAAATAAACACCAACCGCCATCAAACTAATCTAACCTAACCTAACTTAACCTAATTTATCAGTATTTGTCTATTAATACTTTTGCGAAAAATTATTGGATGATACTGATAGTGTTTAATTACATATATAGATTATCTGAAAACGGAAAAATGCAGTTGAAACCATGTTAATTTTTTCTGAATTTTGTAAAAAAAAAAAAAATGTACAACAGTGAAAGAAGTAAAGATAAAGGTTCTCCTCCTGCAAAGTGTGTTAACTATGATTATTTTGCATATTATGAAGTAAGCATTGTTTTCTTAACACTTTTCCTTATGTACTGCTCGATCCCTATACCTATACTAATTTTGCTGATTTTCTGAAAGTGCCATATTTCTAGTGAAAACGCACCGAATGAACGATTCCCCCTCCCCCCATAAAATGCACCGATTTAAAAAATTCAATGAGCAACCGCCTCAAAAAGCAGCCAAATGGTGCAAACGCGCTCACCTGGTCTACTGCTTTATGCGATTCTGAGAATACCAGAGAAGTTGTAGTAGATGTACTCCATCCAGCACTTCGGAGAAGACCACGAGGGCAAGAACTGTGGACGCAACCTTCGAAGGCAATTTTCGGTAGTTGGTCGTTGGACATTCGCCAGACGTGGCCAGGCCACCTGAGCTGTTGGACGCGTACCCTGTCCAGGATGATGGTGTTGCACTGCAGTGTTTCGAGTAGGTCGGCATTTGAAACAACTCGATATACGTATGTTATGCCGGCGATTCGACACTGCAGCTTTGTCTCAAATACGGCAAGTCGCCTGGAGTCATCTACTCTGACTGTCCACGTTTCACAGCCGTACATAGCTTATGATGATGGAGCAGAA
The DNA here is from genome assembly GCF_032884065.1 of Artemia franciscana. NCBI lineage: Eukaryota > Metazoa > Arthropoda > Branchiopoda > Anostraca > Artemiidae > Artemia > Artemia franciscana. The sequence goes on from NC_088877.1 coordinate 19,978,687, forward strand.
TAGTTAAAGTTTTAGCTTCATGGAGATTCGATTTTGCTTCCATATTGGCATCAGGGCTTTGAAGCCGGTGCTACTCTGACCGATGCGTCTTTTGATGTCCAGTGAGTGATTATTGTCGCTCGTGCTCTGGCTCCCCAGATATTTGAAGCTGCCTACTGTTTATTTTTGGTGGGGATGGGTTGTTGAACCTTGACAAGCACATTTCTTTCGTTTTATCCTTGTTGATTTTCATTCCGAAGGTTCCTGTAACTACTTCCAGGTTATCTGCTTTGGTTTGGAGTTAAGTGACGGATCCGGTGAGCATGTCGATGTTGTCTTCGTATGCCAGCTTGTCAATTACGATCCCTCTTATCGTTGCCCCAATGGTTGCTTCAGCATGCAACATTACCCAGTGGTGGAAGAGATTAAGCATATGAGGAGAGAGGATGTATCCTTGCAAAACACCAGCAGAAGTTTGGAATTCTTCGGTCGTTCCCTCAAATGTTTGAACTTAGCTTCTGAACCACTTATACATGTTACGAATGAGTGATAAGATGTTTGACGGGACGCCGTAACGACGTAATATATGTCAAAGGCCTTCTCTCTAAACTAAACCGAAAGCTTGTTTAAAGTCAATGAAGAGTTGATAGAAGTCCTGACCGTATTCAAGGTATTTTTCCATTACTTGACACATGACAAAAACCTGGTCTACCGTTGAGCAGTTCGCTCGGAAACCCGCCTGATACTCAGGGGTGATGTGACTGGTTAATGGTTTTATTCTGTCCAGAAGTCTTTTGGTCAACACTTTGGCAGGTTGGCTTGTCAGGCTGATTTATTCAGCCTGACATACCCTTTTTTATTCAGAGGAACTATGGTAGCGGAAAACCACGTTTTTGGGAAATATTCTTCGTGCCAGGCAGCTGTGGCAATTCTGTTATAGAGGTCTGCTACGACTTCTGAGTCGACTTTCAGGAGTTCTGCTTGCAATCCACCTGGTTCAGGCAATTTACTTGATTTGAGTGACTTCAAGGCAGCTTCAATCTCGCTTCCGAGTGGTAGTGGGCTTGGTTTCGATGGGGAGATAGTTAAATTCCTAAAAACAGTAGGGTCGGGATTGATTGGGGGTTCAATTTTTGTTGAGAATGTTGTTTCCACCTCTCTCTTATTCCTGTTGCGTCGTTGATGGGAGTCCCATCTTTATCCAGGAGTACATTCGTAAGTGTAGTTTTGCGCCTAGACAGATCTCGTATTCTTTTGTACAAAGCATGGGTGTTCCCTTTTCCGAAGTCGACCTCACATTGGTTACATTTGTTATGAATGTACGCAGTTAGAGCGCGTTTAATCTTCTTTTTCGTTTGTCACTTAAGATGCTTATAAGTGTCTCTGCTTTCTGGGTCTTGCCTATTAGCGACAGCATGCTTTTCTTTCCACGGTTGAATGATTTCATCGGTGATCCATGGCTTTTCGGAGCCGTTAGTTCTTCCAAGGACTGTTTCGGCTGTCTGTATGAAAATCTCAGTGCTGTTGTCGACTAGGGCGTCTATGTCTTTTTCCTCTGGACTCATTGAAGAATTCTCTAAGAGGATTTTGAGAGCCAAATCAAGGTTCATCCGGTAACGGCTGCGAGTTGACTCGTCTTTCAGAAGCTCGATACGGAATCTCAGGACTTTTTTCTGGAGTTTTGTTGCCGACTTCAGATGAAGGCGGAAAGATACCATTACCAGTGTTTGATCGCTATCAAAGTCTTCCCCTGCAAGAGCGACTGTGTCTAGCATGCTAGTTTTCCAGCGTTTCGAGACGAGTACACAATCGATGCAGTTTTTAGTCGTTCCATGTAACTCCACGTAACTTTTCCTCGCTAACTGTGTTTGAAAAGAGTGTTGGCCACCACTAGCCTGTTGTCCCAGCAGTATTCCAGAAGGCACTCGCCTCTTCTGTTTTTGGTGCCATGTATATACATATATATATATATATATATATATATATATATATATATATATATATATATATATATATATATATATACATAAAGTACCGGGCCTCGGCACGCGGCTGGCTTCTATATATGAATTCTCACTGTCGCTTGTTTTCAAGAAGAAATATCGGCACTGCGAAATCAAATTGTAAAGGAGCCTGGTTTGGGTGAATTAGCATCTAGAGTCCTTGTGTTAGAAAACACGAATGGAAGAAGGAATGTTATTATATGGAACATTAAAAGTGAATCTAAATCAAAGGCTAAAGGCCATGTTGATACCCTACTTTTCCACCTTGGAATAATATACGATTTGAGCTAACTGAGTTTACAGATCGATTTATCAAAACACAGCTTCAGGATGATAAGGACAAATTCTTTATGCTTCAGGAAAATAAGAGATTACGTGAAAACCCGTTCGGAAGAATAGCCGGACGTGAATCCCCTTATATCTATATAACAGATGACGTAACAAAAGGAGTTTGCGACATTCGTAATTCCCTTAGAATTAAACAAAAAGAATTTAAAGTAAAAGAATTTACTTCGACCAGATGGTCGAATCAGGGAAAACAACTTTATCAAGTCAATTTGTGCAGGTCCCTGACACGCCTACCAATTGACGTCGTCCTAGCACGTCCAGAAGCACCGAACTGATCAAAACACTAGACCCCACCCCCCTAACTTCCCCAAAGAGAGCGAATCCAGTCCGGTTACGTCAATTACGTATCTAGGACATTTGCTATTTCTATCCACCAAATTTCATCCTGATCGCTCTACTCTAAGCGTTTCCTAAGATTTCCGGTTTCCAAGATTTCTGTTTCCCCCTCCAACCCCTATGTCCCCGGATCTGATTCAAATTGAAAATGGAGCATCTGAGAAGTAAAATCTTTCTATATATCAAGTTTCATTAAGATCCGATCACCCATTCGTAAGATAATGATACTTCAAGTTTCACGTTTTCCAAGATTTCCGGTTTCTCTCTTCAACTACCCCCTATGTCACTGGATCTGGTTAGGATTTAAAATGGAAGCTCAAAATCACAAGATCCTTCTAAATATCAAATTTCATCAAGATCTGATCATCCGGTCGTAAGTTGAATATATCTCATTTTTCAAATTTTTCCAAATTACTCCCCCCCCGGCCCCCCCAAAGAGAGCGGATCCGGTCCGGTTATGTCAGTCACGTATTTTGGACTTGTACTTATTCTTCTCACCAAGTTTCAAGGTGATCATTTCGCTTTAAGCGTTTTCCAAGATTTCCGGTCCCCCCAACTCCCGCTAATGACACTGGATTCGGTCGGGATTTAGAATAAGAGATATGAGTTACGAGGTTCTTCTAAATATGAAATTTCATTAAGATCCGACCACTCCTTCGTAAGTTAAAAATACCTCATTTTTTCTCGATTTTTCAATTTTTCAGAACTAACCCTCCCCCCAACTCCCCCAAAGAGAGCAGATCCGTTCTGGTTATGTCAATTACGTATCTAGGACTTGTGTTTATATTCTCACCAAGTTTCATCCCGATCCCTCCACTCTAAGCGTTTTCGAAGATTTTAGGTTCCCTCCCCAACTTCCCCCAATGTCACCGGATCGGGTCGGAATTCAAAATAAGAGCTCTGAGACACAATTTCAATCTAAATATTAAATTTCATTAAGATCCGATCACCCGTTCGTAAGTTACAAATACTTCACTTCTTCTAATTTTTCCGAACTAACTGTCCTCCCCCCCACTCCCCCCCATATTGTCGAATCGGAAAACGATAATTTCTAATTTAATCTGGTCCGGTCCCTGATACTCCTGCCAAATTTCATTGTCCTAGCTGATCTGGAAGTGCCCAAACTAGCAAAACCGGGACAGACAGACGACAGGCAGACCGACATAATTTGCGATCGCTACATGTCACTTGGTTAATGCCAAGTGTCATAAAAAAAGCCGAAAAAACCGAAATAAAGAAGGAAGGGGGATTGATTCAGGAGGTTCCCGTCCTGCGTACATGCCAGACCTAATAAGTTCAAGAGGGCACAATGCTGCAATAAGTGTTCAGTAATAGCAGTAAAAATAAGCCATACCAGTGATGTAAAGCTACTTCCTGATGAGGACCTTCTAGCACCTGTGGGAGAAAAGGGCACTAAAAACTCGTTCTCGTCTTGAATATCATTAAATTCACCTTCGTCGTCGTCAGAATGAGCGAACGTCCCTAGAATATACAGCATAGTAGAATTATGATATTTTTTATCATGTCAACTAGGCAAATGCACGTTCGGGTGCAAGTCCAACACTCAGAGCCCAGAAGAATATTCCTTGGGGAGGGATGACCTTCAGATCAAGATAAGAGGAGAATTCCCCCTATCCTTTTTATGGGTCCAGACTTATATTTGTGTTAAATAATCAAGAATGAAAGAAAATTACGAGGTTACATTACGATAATTACATTATTAAATTATCAGCTCCATAGACATAATGATAGTGATTACAATAATAAAATTTAAAAAAAAAAGTTAGACAAGGCCAGCATGTTACAGACAATGGTGTTAACAGCCCTCCTCCTTTCTGAGCTTTATTACACGATCATGATCACCATCATTATCGACATCATAATCATAAAGATGGTAACGCGTAGACGGTGATATGAAGTGAGTTTTACAAAAATAATAAGTTCTATGCTATTTAATTCCAGGAAATGTTCCTCGCAAAAAAACAGGAAATATTTCTAAAACAGTCTTCAATCGTAGAATTTTCTATCTATTATATGTTTAGGGCGGTTGTCCCCCTCTTTTAAAGATTTAAAGAAAGCATGGGATATGATTCAATGCGCTAATAATGCACCTGATCAAACGTGGTGGAAATAATTTTTTCAAATCTTAAAAAACTCAATTGCTATCTTCTAAAAAAACACCTTTGCTACACTTTCTTTATTCCCAAAAGCCTCTTTGTATTCGCGTAAACCGTAAAGTGCAACACGAATTGATCTTAATAGCTCACGGCGTCCCGTAGTCACCTAAGGCTAGCACAGCTTCCCACGCTCCTTCTACTCACTATTCTGTTTAGAGCTTCATTTTTTATTGCTTCTAAATCCTTTTTTATAGACCTCTTCCAACACCATTCGAGGAAGTCCTGCTTTTCGCCTGGCCCTACATTGACTGCCACAAAGTACGGTTTATAGGAGCCTATAATTGTTCATTCGCTGAACGTGACCTAACCATGTTAACCTTTCTGTCATTATATGCCCAGGCATTGGGATCCAAATACATATTTCATGCAGCTTATTGTTTGATATACGATCATTTAAACGCGTGGTTAAAGCTATCCTTGGACAACTTCTCTGGAAAAAATCTAATATACCTTCCACATCCTTTCGGAGCATTCACGCTACAAAAAAAAAAAAAAAAAAAAAAAAAAAAAAAAAAACACATTGGTTATTCTACTTTACATTTATTAACTACATCAACGTAGTCTTCTTAACATTAAAATAAAACAAATTAATTCTATTGGCTTAAATTCTGAAAAACCTCTAAAAATGGGGAATATCTTCCCTAAAATGGTATAAAAAAAAAAATTTCTCTGGCTACACAATCACCCTTACTTTGTGTTATACTTCCTTATTTTCCCTATAGGTGCTCTTACTTTAAGAATGGTCGTAAAAGCTGGACAATACCTCGTTAGGACCAAAACTTTTAGATGTAGTGCCCTTTTTAAATAATAAAATAATTTACACCGAAAAGAAGTCCTGCTTTTCGCCATTTTGTGCCACAAACGACAATCTTATTACTAATAGTCAGAGCGCCAGATTCTGTATCGTGCACCCACCCATGCCGGAAGGTACAAAAATGCTGAGGACGGATCCTAGGGTAGTCGACCATGCTGAAAACGAACATCGTAGGGCGCATATTCGCCGTTGGGGCGTTTCTGAGATATAGGTGAAAAACGCCAAATTTAGCCTACAACTACGTGTGACGATTTAGGATTTTTGCAACTTATTGGGTTGAGGAATCCGACGTAGTGTTATATCAATCGAAAGAAAAGATCTAGATCTACAAGAATGTGATTTTTAAATTGAAAAAAAGCACAATTTTATTTTTCTATTTACTGCAGTTTCAAAATAACTGCTGAAAATTCGAAAAATATCTCAAAGAAAGGCTAAAATCTCGAAATTTCTTCTAGGTAACAAACTTTTTTTTCATATTCGAAAAGGAAGTTCATTCAATTTCGCACAATTTGAGCTAAAAAACATATAAACTATTTTTATTTTTAAAAGATCTGCGATTTTGTTTTGTAGTGTCACTGGAATGATCACTAGCCGTATCATGAAAAGGGACATGATGTTTTTTTTCAAAGGGTAGGAATACTTCAAACTTCCTAACTGTTTAAAAAATTTTAACTTTTACTTAAAAATAAAAATGGGTTTAAAAAAAATGTTGACTAAAAAAAGTGTTTTGTTTTTTTTAGAATGGACGAATATGTTTTCTGGTGTACTTTCTTCTTCCGAAAATTCAGATAGGGCAAGGTCAGACTCCCTGCATGTCCTCCTCGTTCCGCGGCAGGACAATAATCTTCAGCATACTTTCATTTTTGAGCAGCTACAGTCTTTCCTGCATCTTCCACTTTTGCATCTGCAGTATGATTCCAAGCTTGATGCTTCTTTACAGCTTAAGACGACCGCATCTACTCCCCCTTCAGCCATCTTCCATCCAAGGAGGGGTGGATCTGGAATGCTCGTCTGAGCCTGTACTCGTCTGAGCCTGTACTGACGACAAGATTATCCATGTAGCGAATATGGCTCTTCGTATGCATGGCTCGAAGATGTCGTCAGAAGGTGGCAGTCTTTTCACATATTGTTTCTGGCACCGAATGTAAGCCCTTATACTGGCCAGTGAATTGAATCCGTCCTGTTTACCGTACATTTCGACGACCAGGAATTCTGATAGGTCGTAAACTTCTCTAAACGCGTCGACTGAAAGCTTCTCTTCTGCATCCTTGATCCGCTCCGCCAGAGACACAATTTTTGAGGCAAAAGTTGGAGACACCGCAGTGTTTAAGAAAGAAACTTTCCCGACACAGAAGAAAAAGTTCGTTGTGTCACACCCTTACAGACAGTGCACGAACGGTAACATAATCTGCTCCTCTCTGGACAAGGGGACTCCATCCGCCAGCTCGTGCACTGGGATAACGCAAGTAGGAAAATTCAAGAAAAGTTCGCTCAGTCCTTCAGCTTGAAGCTCTTCAAAAAAAATTAACACCGGATACTGCCACGTCTGTGTCGTTGGCATGCACCACGATGCTACGATGCTACAAGCGTAACGGCTAGCGTACTTGGCTAGTGTCATATGGCGTTGGTCAGCCTCTTCATGGCTGGAGGACAAGCATTCCTCATAGTCACAGTGTTCTAGTAAAGTTGAACAGCAGCCACGCTTGACCAGAGAAACTTTGAATCTCTCCTTGAACCCACCTGAGAGAAAAAGGTTGAGTGCGTTCGGAAGCTGATCACCCATCTGCTCCCAGGTTTCATACAAAATTTTAAGGAACCGGCTTTTAGACGCTGAGCTTGCAAGTACGGGATCCCATTCTTCAATTGTGCTAAGACCGGAAATCTGGAAGTTTTTCCCTTTCCCTCGTCGGAGTCTGCATGCTGATTTCAAGGAGATCGACTCTCCGGTGTCCGTGAGCTTCCCAAACAGCCTGTTGTACCGATGTGCCACAATGTGGACTTCAGGAATACCCACTGGAAGATCATTCAGCAATGATAGAAGAAATTTTTCCACGAAGGATTTGAATGTTTCAAACCTGGCATGCCGATAATACCTTATCTTGGACATTAGGTCAATGATGTGTTCTATAGCTGATGTTGTTTCTTTGGATTTCAAAGTCGCCGGCCAAGCTGCAAGTCCTACTTTTTTCTTAGCTAGTTCAACAGCAGAGATTTGTTCCCCGTCCTCATTTTTCAGCCAGAGGATGTCTTGGTTGATTGTTGCGGAAGATGCTCAAAAATGGATGGAGGGAAAGGAAGAATCTCTTTTGTGAGAATCTTTGCAACGGCTTTCTCCTTTTCGTCGCCGTAGCTCAACTGAGCAGTAATGATTCTCTTCAAGGCTGTTACTTCAGAGCTCAGGAGATCGGTTCTAGGGACACCCTTCACTTTCTGAGTTTTCTCTCTGAAGGGAAAGTTCGGAGTGCAACCTTTTTCACATCGTCTTTCTTTTTGCACAGAAAGTCTTCAACCATCTCTTTTCCTTTAGTGGCTACGCAAGTAATATCAGAAACAATCTTCTTATCGTCCAAAACTTCTGACGTCACAATATTCCCTAGGTCACAGTCCATTCTGCTGAATGGATTGCCACATGTAGTGAAAATGTCTCGAACTCTATCTCGTGAAAGTTGTAATCCCGTCGTCATTGACTGATTGTCTTCGTGATATTTCAATGTCTCTGTGGATACGTTGACTACTTGCAGGAAACCATTGCCGATGGCAGCGGAAATCGGTAATTTAAGAATCCAAGCTTCAGCCTGTCTCTCATCGATTTGTTCTCCTATTATTCCGGCCGTCGTCTTTGCATCCTTGTTCACTGTACATTCCAGTATCTGATCGGAACAGGTGGCCATGAACCTGGTGTACGTTCTCTTCACTGCGAAGTATCCTTTCATGAGCTTCCTGTGTATATCAGGAAAGGTTTGTGGTAAACTTCGCATGTCATATAGGTACTGTTTGAGACATCTTGTATACTGAGGATGGTCAGTCACCACCAAGTATGGCAACATCCGAGCAGTTGTTGTCAAATGAGACTCCCAGTCATAGTTTCGTTCAGCATGATTGAATTGCATCACTATTTCAAGTATTTCGCAGAACTGCCGCCAGAAAGCAAACATGGGTGACACATTTCGAAGGGTTTCGAAGGCATTCATTATGTGAGCAAAAGTGATTAGGGTATCGTTTGCCTCCTGAAGTGCAATTTGCGCGTTAGCACCGTTTGCCAATGAAGTCCTCAATAACTCAATGGTACTACCCAGCTGGTCCAGACGGGATAAGTCTTCTTGTACTTCGGAGTAATACTCTTCAAAGGACTCCAAGTAGAGGGCTAGCAAGACCTCGTACAGCACGCAGTAGGCATTGATAGCTTGGTAGTAGCCTTTCCCTTGAAATACCTTTTCGCATGTACCAGGAAGCAGCAGCTTTGCCCGCACTATAATTTCTTCAAGTCCGGAGCAGTCCATTATCTTACCAACTGCCTTGATATAGTTGAGCAGGAGGTGGAAGCCTCCCATCCGGAGGATCAGGTTTTTGAAGTCATCCGGGTATTTACTTTTCACTCCCTGTGCTAGCTGATAAATGAAGAGATCTTGCGTGACCACCGTATCGTCACATCCGACAGCTTTGCTTATCGCCATGAACGTTCGCAGAGATTTTACGACTATTGCATTGTTGTTTGGTACTTCATGAAGAAAAGCAAGATATTAGATTAAATATTGACAAATTAATTTCAAATCACAGATGTTCCATTTTACAAGCATTTTTACAAAAACTGGAAGTTCCAATACTAAATCTGATTGATCAATGTAACATGCCTTTTCATCAGTCCTTATAAATCTAAAGGAGTCAGTGTCACCTAGTTTCTTGTGATATTTAATTTTGTAAATTACTTTCATTAAGTCTCTTACTTCTGCAAAAAAAAATTTACACTCATTTTGCCAGCCAAGTTTACAACACCAAAAGTGCTTTTAATAGTTCCATTTCTTAAAAAAAAAATTTTGATCTTCCAAATTTATGTCATATTCTTCATTATCATCCATCAGCAAATCAGTGGTTGGGTCAGAATCACATGCTGAATCAACCTGAAGTAACTGTTTTTTGTTTTGTTTTTTTTTTATCTTGGCCTACCTGACTCACTTTTCTTTTTCATTTTCTGCTTATCAATTTCTTCTGCTTAGCTTATCGATCAACTTCCCACTAGGTAGCAGGTTACTAAACAAGATTCCTATTATCGGGTACACTCGCTAAAAAAGTTGCAGACCCCCCCCCCCCCAGATACAATAATTAAAAAAAAATTCTTAGCTCAATGTTCGGAATTAAACGGGCTTTCTTTTATAATATAAAAATAACACTTTATCTTCAAAAATTTCGAGTTTTTAGCTTTTCTGTTAGAAATTTGTTGACAAAAATCTGATTTTTTTAGAACTGCAGTAAAAAGTGTATTATTTTTTTTTTTTATTTACAAACAAAAATCATATTCGTGTAGCCCAAAGTCTCTTCTTTCTATTGATGTAAGATTACGCTGGATTTAACCAATCTTATCTATAAAAAAAAAAATAGAATCGTCGAACCACATTAAAGACCAAATTTGGTGTTTTTGGCCTATATGTCACAAACACCCCAACGGCGAACATGCGCCCTACAATATTCATTTTCAGCATGGTCGACTACCATGGAGTCCACCCTTAACATTTTTGTACCTTCTGGCATAGGCATTAATCGAAATAAGCGAGATACAGAATCTGGCGCTCTGACTATAAAGCCGTATATGTACCCAGAGAGGATAGGGACGGGAAACTTACATCCTCCTAAAAGAAAAAACCAACTACAGAGAATTACAACTAAAATTACCAGCACATAAATCTGCCATCATTATTTCCAAGTCTATCAAACATGACTTGATCGTTGTAATCTCTTTGTCTCTTGCTGACATTCCAAAATATAACATACTGTATTTCTTAGAAAATCCTTCCATCTCGAATAATCGATCTGATAATGCTACAGATCTTGTTGCTCAATATTGTTTCAAAGCCAGATAGACCGAGCCATGGTAGAGGCAATCAAATAATAAATTAATTACTAGTTTTGCTTTGGAGTAATGAATACGAGAAGACAAAATTTTGAGAAAGAGAATGAAATTTTTACTTTTGTTTCTGGAAAACAAGACAACGCCCAGTGAGGTACCAGGTTTTAGTGTAACCCAACAGACCATCAAAAATTCATATCCAAGAACTATGCTTCCTATACTGTTGACCAATTTCTGACAATACTATAATTACTTTAAAAGTATTGAGTAATCTGTTGCTGCAACAGACTTTGACCACCATCCCCTTAGATCCCATAAGCAATATTTTCAATCTTCTATACGGGTATATTTCAAATACGAGCGTATTATTTAGCATGAATTACTTAAAGAACAATTATGAAGAATTTGAGAAATGACAATTCATTAAGAAACGATGGGCTTTCTGCAACTTTGCTAAAAAATACTGCAGATGTAATTCTTTGAGCCACATCTCCATATAATTAATTCATATATTCGTTCACCTACATTTGCTAACACATGAAGAATTCCGAATGTAATACACAGAATAAAGGACATAAAACTAATGTAAATAACTGTTGCGCTATTACGATTTTATTACCGTCATCTAAAGAATTGGAAACAATTTTAATATGAAGGATTTCTAGCTGGTTAGATTTTCTTTACCAAATATCAGTTTGAATTTCAAACAGGCCATTCAACAGAACAAAGCGGTTGTATTTCTTTTATTGGAATTAAATGTTTCATTAAATAACAATTATCATTTATCGTTAATTTGTGACTACCCTTTTTATTTAGCATAGGGGAGACCAGCCCAACTTCGCCACAGCCCAGGTTCACCATTTACGTTTTACTTGCAATCCATCCACGGAGAAAATTCCATAATCTAGCGTTTGAACTGCCATCTAGTAGCGAAAGTTTAAGTAGATTAAGAAGCAAGTTAAAACAAGTTTTGTAAATTCTATGCGGTAAGTTGTTTTTTGGTGCTTTAAAACTAGATTTTGTCCAGATGGAAAATGAAAAAAGTCAATCCTTAACATAAAGGTATGAGAGGACTCATTATCTCAACGTGATCATCTGCAACTTAGCAACAATGATGGGTGCATATTTGACGCCATCTATGGTAATAACTGATCAGCAATTTTTTTTACTCAAAAGAGGGAGCAAGCCCACGTTCGCCATCAAAAACCAGCCCTGGTTCGCCACTCTTAGGAATGGCGAACCAGGGCCTGGCGAACCTGGACGGTCGAATTCTCACAATAAACCGACTAAGTCTATCTTCTTTTTTTTTTACCTAACCGGGAAGTAAATGCTGTGATTTTTGTTCAAATGACCTTTCTTCTTCTTATACTTTTTGACCAACGGTCGGTACTATCAACCCCGAGAAAAAATACAATAGTTGATATTCCTCTTCAGATGACGATTCCTCCTCCCTCAGCAGCTGTTTTCCCAAACATGTTTTAAGTTTTGGGCTGCTATGGTGGTTGTGACGGAAGCACCAACCATGAAAAAAAACTGATCGTTCCAAGTTGTGCTTTTCCTTTCGTTCAATGTGTGGGACTGTAAGTCCTCAATCGAGGATTTTCAAGAACTTCGATTTCAATGGTGTTTTATTTCCATTTGACATTTGGTGTTTTATTTCCATTTTTATATATATATATATATATATATATATATATATATATATATATATATATATATATATATATATATATATATACCCTAGTTCTTCCTTGTTAGACTGCACTAGACAAACAAGGGAGTATCTCATGTATTTCAGCCTGGATTTCTCTCCCATAGTTCTCGGGAAATCAAATAGTTTGGTGGGAAAAAAGAAAAATTTAATCATTCAGCTTACTTTTTTCAGGTAAAATGGTGCGAAAAACTAAGCCAGTTAAAGAAAGGAAAAAGGGTGCTTTGGATCCTGAACTGGTTCAAGCAGCTGTCATTGAAGTGTTAGTAAAAAAACAAAAACGCTTACATCAGCGAAAAAGTATGGAGTACCACGGGGAACTTTAAGGGGATATATTACAAAAGCTGAGAAACAGAACATGGATATTGTGCTTCTACCTCTCTCATTTTTTCCCCAGCTTACGTCACAAGAAAAATCTTCACAGAAGAACAGGAAAATGCCCTTGCCAGGTACTTGAAACTTGTTTGCCAGATGCATTATGGCTTAACGCCGCTTGAAGTGCGGCAACTTGCCTACAGATACGCTCTCGCGAAAGAAATTGCTATTCCAGAGTCATGGTCTCGCAACGAAAATCAAAATGCCGCCGGGGAAGACTGGTATCGGGGTTTCATGGCACGACAGTCGCACCTAGCTGTCAGAGCGCCTGAAGCAACAAGTCTTGGCCGTGCAACTGCTTTCAATCGTGTGACAGTTGGAAATTTTTTTGAGAAACTTGGTGAAGTGTACAGGCGCCACAGATTTACTGCCCAAAATATTTGGAATGTTGATGAAACTGGACTATCAACTGTCCACAAGCCGGGAAAAATTGTTGCAGTAAAAGGACAGAGACAGGTTGGCAAGGTTACTTCTGCAGAAAGAGGACAGAATGTTACCATGTGTGTTTGTGTCAGTGCCATGGGTAATAGCGTCCCTCCAATGCTCATTTTCCCTCGCAAGAAATGCCCTGAAATTCTGCTGAAAGGAGCGCCACCAGGTACCATTGCTCACGGCTCAGAAACGGCATCAGGTTGGATGTGCAATGAACTCTTTCTTGTTTGGATGAACCATTTTATCAGTCAGGCAAGACCAAGCAAAGCTAATCCTGTGCTTCTAATTCTTGACAATCACATTAGTCGTTACAGTAGTGAATTGCTTGAGTTAGCGAAAGAGAATTGAGTTGTCATGCTGACAGTGCCTCCACACACAACGCATAAGTTGCAACCACTTGACAGGTCAGTTATGTATCCTTTGAAGGCATTCTACAACAGGGAATCTGCGACTTTTATGACACAGCACAAATGCAAGACTATTTCCATGTACAATGTATCCGAGCTTTGCGGAAAGGCGTATCCCAAAGCACTGACTCCAGAAAACATAATAAGCGGTTTTCGTAGCACTGGGATTTTCCCTTTCGAACCCAATGTTTTCAAAGATCACGAGTATCTCAGCTCATATGTCTCTGATCGACCACATCCTTTGGACCAGGATGTCTTAGTACATCCATCACCAGTTTCTGGTTCCCGTAAAGATGATGCGGCTACCCAGTTTACTGACTGTGACAACGCTACCCAATCTCTATTGGGCTTACCTTCAGATGTAGACCTATTGGCTGACAAAAGCTTCTCTGAACTAGTTGACATCTCTCCATTCCCAAAAGGTTCTCCGAGAAAACAAATCAGACGTGCAGTGAAAAAAAAAATCTACCGAAATCTTGACTGACACCCCAGTGAAGGAAAGAATCCGTCAGGAAGAAGAACTGAAAGCTGACAGGAAGAAGAAGAAAGAACAGAAAAAGGGCCAGGGAAAGGAGAATGCAAAGAAAGCCAAATTACAAGAAGCAAGCAAGCAACTATTTCTTGAGAGTGAGAGTGAATCCGATCATGTTGAGATGGAGTTTGATGATGATAGTGACAACAGTCTGAATCTAAGAGAAGATGAAGAGGATTTGGGAAGCAGGCCAATAGAGTTGGGTGACTTTATCTTAGTTGGTCTTGCAGGTAAAAAGAGTGGCAAGCATTTTTATGCTGCGAAAGTTTTAAAGGAATATCCAGATGAGCTTGGTGTTAAATTCTTGAAGTGTGTAGAAATGAGCAAGTTCGTGCTGACTGAAGAGGAATATTGCGTCTTGAAGTCCGAGGTTGTTACCAGATTAGGAAAACCCTCAATATCAGGTGGAACTTCAAGACTTGCTGAACGGCTGAAGTTTGGTGTGGACCTTTCAATATACAAGATGGGTTAAGTGAATTATGCTATACCTAATTCCTTTTGTAGCTGCGTGACAAATAAATATCTGAAATAACTATACATAAACATCTATTCTAACGCTACATTTAGAGCAATAGATGCTTTAATAACCATGATGCAAGATGGTGGCGAACGTGGGCTAATGTGTGGCGAACGTGAACCAGGTTGGCCCAGGTTAGCCATCTTTGGAGAATCTCACTGTGGCTCTTTTTTTCGCTGCATCGAAAAAGATTGACTGCTGGGGATTTTTTTCCTAGATACCCCATAGATAAGCCTATATTCCAGGACTTTCAGAATTATTTTAAGTCGAAAACTGTGGTTACAATAAATAAAGAACGAAAAAAGTGGCGAATGTGGGCCGGTCCCCCTATATTATGTTCTTGCTGCTAAAGAAACCTCTGAACTCTAAACCACGACATTCCGTTTAGTAAAATGGAAAATGTAGTTACACGAGGGAGGGGCCTAGAAACATAAAATTAAATTTCTTTGACCGCCATATGATGGTGGGTGTAGATGTTCATTTTTGGGTAACATACATACAGATGACTTTGAAGATATTGGTGTTCCACAAGGTCATATATTAAATCCACTTTTCTTCTTGATATATTAATGATCTTCCACCATGCTCGCAGGAGAATAGCATTCTTGCGATTCTATTTGACCATGACACACATATTTCTGTTAAAGCAAAGGACTCATCCACATTGATTCAAAATTTAATTGTATTTACTAGTTTAGTTAACCAATGGTTTGTTCCCCTTTGTTTAGTACCAAATATTATAGGTTTTCGGTCACTTTTTACGAGTTTATCCGTCGCTCAAAACGTGATACCAAAAAAATGTGATCCCAGTAGCTCTAAATTTTTGAGCATGAGATGTGTAGGGTTTAATCATACCGCTATATGAGGTTTTCTCGACCCATTTATGCCATTCAGAATCAATCTTCACCATGTATGTGTAAAACTTGCGAAAAAAAAATTGGGTCTATGCATCTTCTAAAACACATTTTTCAATTTTTAATGTTAAAACTATTCATCAATCTTTGGTTACATCTTACCTAAATTACCAAATAATCATATATCTAAATATTATCGAGCACATATAAAATTACTAAAGGTACTGCAAAGCTAAGCGATAAGTAAATTTTTCAATTTTTCCTGCCAATGACCTTTGAAACTTAAAAATAAATCAGAGACAGTATTATTTTTTTCTTGAATATTTTAGACTTGAAACGCATAAGAGACGTAAATACTGCAATATGGTATTTTAAATACAAAACCAAGGTAGTCATTCCTACTATTAGGTCTCTGTATTAGGTCCTCTTTCGGTTCTTAGGTATTCTCGAGCTTATCGATTTTGCTCTGTTAATGTCCAAAGATCTCGATTCTCGATTACATATCAAACATCGTTAATCTTAAATAAATACAGATTGAGTGACAAAATTCCAAATGAGCCATTGGACTTAATCAGTAGAATTTAAAAAAGAAATACTTAAGTATTACTTCAAATATAAAGAATTTAGTACATTAACCATGCATGGAGCACACACATGTTCCACATTCTTTTTTATCGTTCTGCGTTTATTCACTTATGTCGGGGTTACCGTCCGTGCACAGACCGTCCAGCATTTCTGCTTTTTTTTACCAAGTTTTTTTCTTTTCGAATTTTATTGTTTTGTTCTTTTATTTGTTTACATGATTGTCGGTGCCCTTCGTCTTTTCCTTTCAACCTTAAAATTAAGCGTAGGATTAGCAATATCATTCTCTCATTTTTTTTACCTGTAGAAGAATTCGGTAGTTTTGAGACTCGGAATTTTGCTGCCTGTTCCAAGCTTGAGTGTTGTCGGGCAAGCTGTTCAACCATTTGCTGAAGACGGCCTCTCTGTTCATACTCGTAGGTCATTTCCTTTAGCCATCTTTTACCGTCTTTCTCGACAAGGTGGAGAAAATCTGTCGCCGCCTGAAATCTTAGAAACCAATAAGCAGCAATGCCTCCATGGTCAAAATATAACCGTGAAAAATAAAAAAAAACTGACTGAAATGAGCTGAACGAGTTTTTCTTAAGCTTAAATGCATATCCGATACCATTAATTGCATGAAACAGCTTGAATTTATTTGAATTTAATTTAATTAAAACCCCCCTTTTAAGCAACTATTCCCTCTCCCTTAACAAAATCATAATAAAGCATGATTTACTTTCTTTCATAACAAAACTTGTTCGTAGACAACTCGCAATTTGCATTATTTACAACCCTTGCATCAGGGATTGTAGGGGCTATGTCATCAATTGAGGCATATTTATTGGATTTTACGACTATTCTGAGCAAAATGGCTATCTAAAAATAATGATCCAATCACTCATGACTCTTGAAGTTGTATTCTAACTTCCAATTTCAATTAAACGAGCCCCGTCCCAAATTTCTACGGTCAACCCTTTCATACGGAGGGACCGAGAAAAAAACAAACAAATCAATGATTAAAGCAACAAGCAAAAACAAACATAATACACTGAAGACACATGGCTCTATACTAAGGCATTACTGGAGCGTTGCCTCTGATGAGCACACTAACACGTTAATGTCTAGAAACTTTTTAAACAGTGTCTCATGAAGGCTTACAAAAAATGACTATACTTCCATCAGCTCATCAGCTCTTAACAGTTTTAATTCTAAGTGCAGAAATAGAACAATATTCTCAACAAGAATCAATATTAGTAAGGAGTGCTAATATTGAATGACACTTTGCTCTTTCTAGCTGCGCCTTCTATTGATGTTTTGTATAATAAAATTCATAATGCTGTCTCTGAATTTCTAACTTTTTCTCGACAAAATTTATTCACTCTAAACTTTTCTATAACTTTTTTATTCATATTTTCTAGACTTTCGTCAAGTGCTGGAAATGATCCAATCACGGTTCGAGGAAATGTAATAAAAAGAGTAGCAACAACGAAGTATTTGGGGTTTTGAAAATGATTAAAACCTATCGTGGAAAAACCATTCAAGGGTGATAGCTGGAAAATTAAGCAGAGGTCTTGGGGTGATGCGAAGAATTAAAAATCTAGTCCCAACAAAGATTCTAAAAATGATTTAATTTTCTATATTTTGTCCATATATTATCTACGTATGCTCTATATGGGTAAGTAATTTTGTAACATGTTTCAAAAGAATACAAAACTTCAGAATGGAGCTGTACAATTATCATCAGAATTTTATGATTCTGATGAGGTTCCTGCTCATGAGCATTTTAAAAAGAATAAGTTAATGGATTTATCCCAAATTCAAGATTACCAAGTTGCAATTTTCTCGCATAAATATTTGAATCCCCTGCTCCCTCCTGCTTTTGAAATTCTTTTTACTCTTAATAGAGACCGTCATGATCATAACACAAGAAAAGCTAATAACTTAACTCATGAATTTAGGAGTACCACTCGGGCATCTTTTGTGATCCGGCATTATGGTCCCCATGTTTGGAATATATTGCCCGAGTGTGTGAAAAATGCCCCTAGTCTTCCGGCCTTCAAGTCCCGGGCAAAGAAGTTTCTTTTATCTCGTGAGTGATTTTGATGTGAAGCCCACTCCAGGTTGTCATTCTATTCAAGGCATTTCCCTGTTTCTTTTTTGCTGTTAATTTTCTTGTTTTCTGTCTTCTTCTTGTCTTTTCCTCTTTCTCTTTTTTCCTTTCTTCCTTCATCAGTTGAGTTTCTTTTGTGTTGAGTAGCGTGATATGAATGTGGTTTTAATTAGATGAAGGTGATAACCTCGCTTGCCCTTCCAAGCTTATTGCCTTTCTTGGCAGGCGAATGGCGAATAGTGCTTATTTTCTTTTTTAAGAAATGTATACGTCTCATCTCTCAAGATAGATTTGAAAAACATATAGACTTTGCACCAAATTCAACTCTTACCATTAGACACTATAGTGGATCATGTATAGAAAACAAACCAAAGGTACATAAGTCTACATAGGTTTCTAACCCTTCCTCCTTGAGAATAAACTTGATCTAGCAGCATATTCTTAGTTGAACACTAAACTCTGTAACTGATATGGAACCGTACTTGTCTTAGCCTCTACTGCGTTATCAGTAGATAACAGGTACACACTCTCAGGCACATAAATGAATTTTGTTGTGGTGGGGGGGGGGGGGAGTAATACTGAAAAATTATAACTTGGATAAGACAAGCCCAGAAAACCGAAAAAAAATTTGGGGGCCCCCGGTCAACATGCCGTAGAAAATTGCATCTTTCTTGACTCAAACATTGATTTTTTTGCAATTGTTTAACTTCCTAATATCACTTGGGGAGAAGCAAAAGGTAAGTTGCAATTTTTTTTAGCAATGATAAAACTTTTAAATTTTAGGAGGTATGTATGAAATCATTTCTCTACCCCAGTTCTAAAAACAGAAAGTCAGATAACAAATTCAACCAAAACAAAAAACAAAACGGCTAGTATCAATAGATATATATGATAAAACCAAAATGGGACAAAACCGCAAATTTTACATACGAAATGAGCAACAATTGTATGAAGTACGAGGAAAGCAGTCAAAGAAAGTTCATACTCAAGATCAAAATCTGCACAATTTTCGAAAGTTTCCAGTATTGTTAATTTAACAAGTCGTTTTTGCTATGTTAGCATTAAAATCCAACCCGGAATCAATCCCAACAAAAGTACACGGCTGTTTTGTTACGACTGTTGAAAGGCGTCCAACTACTCTTTGGCTTTTTATTTATTGATTATTATTTCAGAGGGAAATGAGTCATTTGCCATAAATTGTTCATTTTTCCTTATACAGATTTTTCTTCTACGTAGCTCAGTCAAGACTGAACAGACTGGATCGTCTTACGTATTTAACTTCAAAATCAGACGGGAGTTAATTTTCAATGCTTCAATTTATATATTTACAGCAGAGTCTATTTTGAGACTTTCCGCACATGTTTAACTTTTGAAACGAATACGGTCTTTTTACTTATGTCATTGTAGATGTCTCTTTAGCATACTTGAACGGAAAAGACAAGAAATTCAAACAGTATTTTTCATAAATGATGCAAGTGGATCCATTCCACGGATGGAGGTGAAATCATACGCTCTGAAAGTAAAAGATTTATTAATGCTTAGTTTTGCTGTCCAAAATCAATTTACAAAATGTAGAATATTCAAGGTCTGAATTACAAAGTCCAGGTTGCTTTATGTCAAACGATAGTTTAAATTGTAACGTTTCGGCTAAGGATATAAGGAATATAAGCCCATAGTTATTCTTCCGGCTCCAACAGAACAATTTTAGCCTCTCATTTAAAACCTTAATTGTGGCAACAGCTTTCCCTAAGCGAATTAGATAACAAGTTCTACATTTTTTATGACTTCTTCAAGCTTTTTGATTGTGGCTGTACCCTGATAAACGACTAGATTTCAGTTGGAGCATATTAAACTGATTTTACTACAATTTTCTTATAGTTCAGCAAGTCACTAGACTTCAGAATCTATACAAAAACTGAGACAGTGGCGTCAATTAACGAAATTAGAGGGAGGGGGCTGTACTTTTCAGATTACAGAAAAACTGAACTGAGATTCCCCTCCGTTATCAATAAATATAAGGTATCAACCCTTCCTATTCCAGATATGAAAATTTAAATCTATGCAATCAAAAATATAGAATAAAGCTTGATAAAACACTATTTATAATAAAGGTAAATTACCCTTAAAACTTCCCCAGAAGTCAGCCGAAAGAGTTCTGATCTTTCATTTAAAGCTTTAATTTTGGCAGTGACTTCTTGCGGCTTCTCCAAAGCAGTGGAAATAGTTGACTCAGTATCAGCTATAGCTTTTGTCAACGCTGTGTAGTGTCTTGTTAACAGCTCAGTACAGGTCTGGACTCCGTTGAATTTACTTGTTAGTGACTTAATCATTTCATCTATGTTTTTGTTGTCCCATGAATCTCCAGCATTGTTGTCATATTCTTCTTCATCCTCTGCAAAAGAAATCGTTACGATAATCATCCGTGTTCCAATTCAATGTTGGGAACGGACCGACGGAGAAACCATTTATGGGGGTCACAAGACCTTCCCTCCTGATGTTCAAGCCCTGATCCTTAATATTGAATTTGATTAGGTTAATTCAATAATAATAATCTTGACAAACATTATGTTACCAGTGAGTCACAAGTCATTTGAAGCAAGATAAAACAAAAATAAAGAAATAATCATGTTTCACAATCTATATAAACATTATCAAAATCAAGAATATCAATTCAACTGTTTGCGGTGGATTCAATTACGAGATGTCATACGTGACTTAGGAAAAACTTTGTAATTAACAAATTCGTTAAATGCCCAACCTGGCATAAATCCAATCAAGTTAGGGGGGGGGCTATCTAATAGCAAGTAATGTATGTTCTTATGTAAAATTCATATTGTTTGTAACAAAAAAGATCCACAAATGTTTGAATACATTGCAGCAACGGTAAAAAAAAAAATCTCATTATTGATTGCAGAAACAATATCCCACATAAGGGTCTATGCTACTATAGCATGCTTCTTTCTATGATAGTCTGGAAAGAGAATCGTGTAGTAATTTGTATTCTATAGTAATAGACAAGCAATGCAATTTTTAGCTTTTGCTTTTAGAAAACTAGGAAAAGGAGAGGTATGGAAAATTCAAATTTTTATTTGAGCATATAACCTGCAGGTAGTTGTCATTCATTTAGTATATACAACTTTGTATGTCGAAATTTCAGGAGCCGGCGTTTTCTCCCAGGATATTGCCCCACCATGAAAATTTCCCCACACCCGAAATTTAACACCCACAGTGAAAGTACAAAATAGATACCTCAAAATATTGATAAGATGTCCTAAGGAGTAATCAAAGAACCAGATATAAAAAACAGTTTTAGGACAGGGGCTGGTTGGTATTTAATCACTTTCGACTTATAAAAAAGGACTAGAACTCTCAATTCTTGATTGAATACAGCATTTTTGCGAAACAAATTAGGGCAAAATAGGACTAATGTCCTATTTTACGTGATTCAGAAACGTTAGAGCTTCTAAAGAATATTTGAGTAACCTTAAATAAAACTACTTATTGCCAAGATAGGTTTTTGTTTCCACTACAGATTTTTCGAAATCCGAAAAGGCTGATAAAAAAAAAAACATTAGAAAACCCAATTTTTACATCGAAATTCCAAAAAGCCCTCTCCCCATTTATTTAGAATCCTTCCAGGTGCAACCCCATACCCGGATTCACAAAATAATGCAGATGCTGGAAAATCCTATCCTAGTGCTGGGTTACTTAGAATAAATGTCACGTGTTTCCGTAAACGACAAAAATAGAACCAAACAAAAAATATAAACTTCCACGTCTGTAGAGTGACCCGTATAAAATAAAGAATCCCGAGATATATTCGTATTATGAAATAGGTTTTCTTTCATACAAAAAATCAGAATCTCTGTAATAATTGCTTACTCTTTTTTTTTGGCTGAATTGTCAACAAAGAAAGATATACTTTTTAATCGCTAATCAGGCACAAAGGAAGTAAAAGTTCTGGCTTTTGGCCACAAAATGCAAAGTTTCCCTTGAATATCTACTATTTTTCGTATATTCCCATTTCACGAAGTTGGGTCTCACTTCTGAATGCAAGATATAATACTGGTCGACACATCCTCTACTTTTCAAAAAACCGCACTGTTCTTCAGGCTAAAATTTTGCGCAGGTGCCATGCGGTAGTTCTGGAAATTTTACATATATCAAAACTAGTTCAAAGCTTGATAAAGATAAGTCGTAACCGTACAAGATCAATTGAGTAAAAAAAAAAACATTATTTCTAGACTGGAGAAATATATTACCCTATCTTCAATTATGGATTTATGACTTGAATCTTTCTTAACTAAGCCAGGGACAGCAATAGGAGAATCAGGGGGGGGGGGGATGATTGGCTCCCGAATAAAAAAAAATACCGTTTTAGTTAGAAACAATCTTTGTTTTGCCATTTTATTAAAAAAATAAAAGATACACCCACCCCCCTCCTTAGATACTAGGAACTATCTTTTTTTTTCATTGGAAACTCCTTCCCTTACACAAATATTCACGTGGATTGTTGCCCCTGAAGTATGCAAAGGAAAAACAAACTTGCTTTACCAGAAATGTCAGTTCAACATGTCAATATGTTGACATGAATGTTATTTACTAAATGTTAAAGATGTACTCCAACTGATCACTCACTTCCTTTTGCCATTCAAAGTTCAATTGACCTGTTCTTTTACTTAGAATAAGCAAGGCGGTTTATTAATGAAACAATGGCTTGATAAAAATGTGATTAACCCAGGTTCGGAACGTTTAAGAATAGTAATGACGTGATTGCAATTCGCCTACTCTTTTACAGAGAATACTATCGAAGAAAAGACCAAATAATCATGACCCATGAGGAGATTAATCTTCACAATTTCGAAATAATAAAACCTGGAAATCCCTAAAAAAAAATTCCAAAAGACTTGCAAAAGTCCCTAGAAAACGCCAAATTCCTAAATGAAAAAGCTCAACCATAGGAGAATTAAAAAACCTTTCTAGTGGGTGGGCCTAAGGTGGGAACACTGCATAGAATACCCCTGGAATTATATCTGATGTCTCATAATTTTACAACTTAACCAGCTCTATTCCTATGACCTTAAAACCACAGTGTTTTTAAACCAATGCATGGTTAAACTCAACTAGTTCATTAGTAGTCGTCAAGCAGCTGACCTTTTCCGTCTCAAAAGTAGAGTTTTTTATGTGATTAGGCACATGATATTGTTACCCTTACCCATCCCAAGGTTTTAATGGTCACGAAAGGGGGTGGTTGTGTGCTACTGGATGGGCGAGGTAGTAGGGAGGCGATAGCTCAGAAATTAATCTCACTTATTTATATTATAATGCCCGACCCGTGGGAGATAGTGTGTAAAAAGAGGTTATATTTTCATACTAACATGCAGATTTATATTTATACACTGTTTGTTTTGTTTTTTTCTTTTTTCTTCTACATTCCACAGCACATAAAGATTGCAAAGCTTCACATGGTAGTTTCGGATCTTTGCCGCTCATTTGAAAAGTTGATTATTTTCTTTGAAGGGAATTTGAATTTACTCTATAGTTGCATTTATGACAAAATCTCTTTATTTTCCCGCAAAAGTCAGGATTTGCAAAGGATATAATTTCCTATTAGGAAGCGGTAGAAATTGGAGAGGTGACACCATAAACATATGGTAAACTGTCGTAAGGATCCCTGAACGACACCAGTTATACGGCTAGTTATGCATACTGACGTGTATATACACCAAACTGCTCTATTTTAAGGTTTATGCTCCCTATGCAAGTTTTTGGCTTGTTATTTTCTGCGGTCTTATGGTTTTGATTTTTCAATATAAGCTAACAATTTTGCCACGGTTTGGTAGCTGTGATTCGGATTCATCAGACTAGCAAAAGTCTAACTAATATCATAATTCTGGCTCGGTGAGTGGATAGATCTTACTAATCAATTATATCATGTAAGAATCTTCTCCTTTCGGTGAAAATAACAGCTGTATGCTTGTCACAAAACCGCATGTATCAGAGGAAACATAAACCATAATGTTTCCTATTATTAGTTAAAACTCTAGTTAAAGGATTTCTTGTGGTTTGAAAAATATAAACACAGAATATAAATAAGAAATACAAAGCTGACGAACATTCTGGACAAATAAAGAAGAATGTTTGTTTAAACTCTGCAGGTGTCACAAATATACGTCAAACAACATTATCGAACGTTGCATGCGTTGAAAGCCTGATTGTTTGTACCAGCAGACAAACATACATGGAAAAATCATACAACAAAATTTGAGGACAGAAATACGAGAGGGAAAAAGAAAGCAAAAGCTTTTAGCTTCTAAGCATAAACTATTTGCTTACAACAGATAGTAATCCTGTTTAGGCTTACGTCTTTCCTCGCCGGCAGGCGCATAAACTGACAGGGGTTCCTCTCTATAATGTGGTCTTTAGCACTTTGGTCTAATGATCTTCAAGAGCCGACTTCGACAGCTCAACATCCATCTCGAAATAAAATTCAAGCGCCGCTCTCTGTCGTCCACGTCCTTTGATTCCGAGAGGGACACAACCCAAAACGCAATGAGGCAGGTGGCCTTCACCCATTGTCACCATATGCCCCCAATAATGCCAACGACTGTTTTTAAATCTTATTAGTAGCGAGTGGCTGTTCAGTTTTATCCCGGATAAAAATGTTAGTGATACTATTTCCAGTGAATATCAAGGATGGGACTGAGGCAGATAATCTTGAATCTTTGGCGTGGCTTTTCAAGCTTCTTAGTCAACTCCCATGATTCACATTACTACATCAGACCGGAGAAAACGTTACTGTTAAAGAGCTACAGTTTAAGTTTCAGAGAGTCTGCTGCATCTCTCCATACGGTCCTTAACTTTTCATATACATTTCCATCGAAAGCAGCGGGTTTGGTAATTGTGCACTCAAGGCACCCATCGGATGAAGTGGTACTCCCAAAGTATTTAAATCTTCAGCATCCTCCAGAATACCAGCACCAACTTCAAGAGGAGAGGTAGCTAGGGTATTCATGTTGTTACACATGATTCTCATTTTCCTTAAGCTAATTGAAAATCCAGCTCGTATGGCTGGGATTGAGATTTCAGTGATATTTCGATGCAGGTCTTCTCTCAGATGATATAGGAGGGTTAGTTGGAAACAGAGTCGACTCTAGCTTAGTTGGAATCCACCCGTGGAGTTGCATACTCTAGGAACAAGGCCAATGACATTAGCAAATGACGCTCAGGATGAAATAAATCCCTGTGGGACGCAAGAGTTTACTTTAAATCGGTTGGTAAGGTTATAATCGTCAGTCGGTACAACGCATAACTGGTTTTCATATAATTTAAGGATGAGACTGTCATTCCAATGAAAGAAGCCATAATACCACAGAAATGTTCATATCGAGATCCTGTGGATAGATGTATTCAAATACAGGTGTATTTGTGGACAAGCGTTTTTAAATTTAAGCATTCAAAAATGCTATGTCAAAGTCAAATATACTCCGTTCGCCTTTTGTTCAATCCTTCAACTAGTACTCGAACTGAATATAAAATTAGCGCAAGACCTAATCGACCTAAGACGATGTTGTTTATCTCTTAGTATTGCTCCAGATTTTGACTGAACGGTGTCCAACAGCATATGGCAGAAGATTCTATTTCATACGGATCTGTTTTGCATGGCTTGGTCGGATTCGGTTTCCAAAATTTACTTTTTTTGCCGGAAGACATACCTGTATAATCTTGGCATACACTGCTTTGAAATCAAATAAAACTAAATATCATAGTACCCAACACCGCAATGGCAGGGGCCAAGTTTGGAGAAGAGCAGTTCCACTTGTAAACCACAACCACAAAAAAAACCGTTCACGAAAGACCATAAAATAGTTCAAAAGATTTCATATGCTTCAACTTACATATTACATTTGAGTTGATAGGTTCAAACCTGGGCACGGCAACCTAAGGCCACCTAGGCACTTACACATAAATTACACGAAGATCATAGGATACGAGAGGCAAAATATTAAAATCCACTGCATTTAGGTGAGGAGGCAAAGGCCTCCTCTCGTTGAAGACGTATTTACAACAACACCGCAGAAAAACCAAAACTTAGCAATTATGATCCTACAGATATTGGAAGAGACTAGACTCATTTTAAGCAGTATCTTGTCAAAACTTGATTGATGCATCCTCGCAATGTAAGCAAATAAATAATATATGATGGCAAGTAAGCCAGAAAAGCGGGCTAACAAAATCTCGGAAAAGGGTTAGAAAAGCACTTTTGCTCAATGGGTATGCTATTAAATGCAAATGCTCAACTGTGGTGCTAGTGTACTCTAGAAAATAAGAAGAAAAATGATAACCCTAAATGTAATTCTTGGATGCTAAAAGATGCCCTTACAGTTGCCATATTAATATCGGTAATTCAGCTCATCAATAGTATTGTTTTCAATGCGTTCAACTTGAACTCAAAACTAAAATGAATTTTGAAATCATGTATAACTATTTACTCTAAAACTTAATTCCTAATAATGTGGCTGTTCTAAGGACCGCTCAGGTTTCAGAATATGTTAAATTCAACTTTCAATGTGTGTATAAAAAACCCTCTATTATGTCTATCAATTACACGTAATTCTTACTTTCGGGAAAACCTGTATCATATTACCAATTTAAAGGCAAATGTATGAATTATTTCGGAATTCAGAAGAGGTTTCTGGAACAGTTGAAGACATAGGGGATATCTACCCTTGAAAAAATGGTCTGAAGGATTCTCTTCCTTTCTAGGACCTATGAACAACAGTGGCTTAAAATACTTCTTTTCATATTTTAGCCCCCCCCCCCACCTCATTAGGAAAAAAATTTCTAATTCCCACTAAGAACAAGATGTGTATTCTATCACTTAGATTTTAAAACATTCAACTGTCTGGTGACTGTGTATATTTACAAGGACAGCGCCCCCCCCCAAAAAAAAAAGAAATTAGGATTAATAACAGAAAATGACAAAGTATACAGTCTTTTGACCAACTAATATCAAAAGATATTTAGAAGTCAATTTGTCAAATTCCATAATAAAATTCCATTTTAAATATTATGATGTTTATAAACTATGCTTCTACCTTTAGTTTTTTCTTTTCACCTTGACTTTTAGATATATTACTAAGGAAATCTTAAGTCAAGTATATGCATTTTAGGCAGCTTAGCGTTGATTTAGTTTTGTCTGATGTTACAGTTAGAATCAGACATTCAGAAGCAAATCAATAAAGTATTTCTTCTTTTTTTTTTCTCCAGCCTCATTTTCTCGCTTTCCCACTCTCCCAATTTCTTAGACACTGACAATGACATAATATGAAAAAACCATACCCAAGTCTTGTTGCCTTATGACTTTGCTCTTCGCTAGTTCAATGGCAGTAATCCACTTTTGCCGCTCAGCTTCATTAGCTGCTTTTAAATGAAAAGTATTACTTCTAGAATTGCTCAAAGAAAATTTACAGGACTCATCTGCGTGAATTATAGCTCCTTGAAGTCGAATCGAACTCCGAAAAGTATGGGACATTTCACTGTGGTATCTAAAACAAAGGTACTTCATATTAAAAATTTCTCTCCATTTTTAACGACAATTTTTAAAGCTGCAGTGACATTATTTATTCTTAGTTGGGCAGCATAAAGAAAATTTTACTGTCCGAAATATAACAAGAGATTTTGGGGGAGGGGGAAGGGGTGTATGTTAAAAAAAAACTAAACAGTAAACCTAAAAAGATGGGAGGAGTACTATAAAAACTATAAAATCGGCGGCATGAAAAAAAAAAAAAAAAAAAAAAAACAGAACAAAACAAAACAAAACAAAATCAAAGTGTTGCTCTCGCAACACAATTAGGGCAATGGGACTTTAAGTGTAAAAAAAAAATTGACTTTTTCATTCAATTCACTGTAACTTGCAAATGGAGAGATGACTTTCAATGAAAATTGAATAAAGAGTATGATATGCGTATGAATGATATGTCTAAGAGTATGATATGCATTGAGTTCTAGGATGGAGACCCAAAATTAATTAGGGCGAGGGGGAGGGGGCTTTAAGTGCTAAAAAAGTTGAATTTTTTGTTTGACTCAGCTTAACTTGCGAATGAAGTAATGAATCTCAATGAAAGTCAAGCCAAAAATGCCAAAACCATAAGACACATAATGTTTGGAGATGAAGACTCTAGCTTAATTAGGGGGAGGGACCTTTTAGTGCTAAAAAAGCTGAGTTTTTCATTTAATTCAGTGTAACTTGCGAGAGATTGATGGATCTTAGTGAAGATTGAACCAAAGGTGCGTAAGACCGTGACAGGCATCAAGTTTTGAGATGAAAACCCTAGCTCAAATAGAACGAGGGGGAGTGGGTTTTAAGTGCTGAAAAAAGTCAAGCTTTTGGTTAAATTTAGTATAACTTGCAACTGGAGCAACGGATCCACATGAAAGCTAGACCAAAGATGAATAGGATCAGGGCTCATATCGAACTCTGATATCACAAGCCCTATCTAAAATAGGGCAAGGGGGAGGGGGTTTCAAGTTTTAAGAAAGTCGAGTTTTTCTTCAGTTTAGTAGGGCCTATAACTACTTCCACCTATGGCTTGCCCAAAGCCTGGAAATAACCCAAATAATAACCCAATTTTCCAAAAAATTTAACCCAATTTTCCAAAATAAGTCATACTGAAGCCAACCTTCAACCAAATATTCCATCCCTAGAGAAAAATTACTTTGTATGGCACTTGGTATTTACCATGTGACATACAGTGATCGCAAATTCTGTCGGTCTGTCAGTCCCGGTCTTGCTAGTTTAGGCACTTCCAGATAAGCTAGGACGATGAAATTTGGCAGGCGTATCAGGGGCCAACCCAGATTAAATTTGAAATAGTTGATTCCCCGATTCGACCATCTGGGGGGGGGGGAGAAGTGGGAGGACAGATAATTTTGAAAAATTGGATCGGATCTTAGTTAAATTTGATATTTAGAAGGATATCATGTCTCAGAGCTCTTATTTTAAATTCCGACCGGATCAGGTGACATTGGAGGGTGAAACCTAAAATCTTGGAAAATGCTTAGAGTGGAGAGATCGGGATGAAACTTAGTGGGGAAAATAAGCACAAGTCCTAGATACGTGATTGACATAAACAGAACGAATTCACTCGCTTTTGAGGAGATGGGAGAGGGTTAATTCTGAAAAATTAAAAAAAAATAGGTATTTTTAACTTACGAAGGAGTGATCGGATCTTGAATTTCATCGAATGAAATTTCATATTTAGAAGGACCTCGTAACTCAGATCTAATGTTTCAAATCCCGACTGGATTCAGTGTCATTGGGGGGATTTGGGGGAGGGGGCAGAAATCTTGGAAAACGCTTAGAGTGGAGTGTTCAGGATGAAACATGTGGGAAGAATAAGCACAAGTCCTAGATACGTGATTTGACACCACCAAAATGGATTCGCTTTCTTTGGGGGAGTTGCAGGGGGTGTTCATTCGGAAAAATTACAAAAATTGAGGGATTTTTAACTTAAGAGCGGGTGACCGTTCTTGAGGTATTTTTGAATTTGATATTAAGAAGGAACTCATGTCTCAGATTTATTATCTTAAACCCCGAACAGTTCTGGTGACATTGGGGGAGATTTGGAGGAAGAAACCGGAAATCTTGGAAAACGGTTAGAGTGGAGAGATCGGGATGAAACTTGGTGGGTAGAATAAGCAAATGTCGTAGATACGAGATTGATGAAACCGGGCTGGATCCATTCTCTTTGGGGAAGTTAGGGGGTCCAGTGCTTTAGCGAGTTCGGTACTTCTGGACGTGCTAGGACAATGAAAATTGGTAGGCATGTCAGGGACCTGCACAAATTGACTTGATAAAGTTGATTTCCCCAATTCAACCATAGATAGGTTGCAACTTCTGCCGTATTGTCTTCTAGTATATTTTAATGTGTGCTTGCTTCGTTGCTGCGTCCCCTTAAAAGTTCTGTTTCTTACGGTAATGTTGGTTTGTCTGCTGTTGAACTGTCAGCTAATGCGTCTAAATGCGAGTTTATTTGTTTTAACAGCCCTTATGCGGTCGCTCCATTCGTTGCTGGGACTGCAATTCCGCCATGTTCTTCTTTAGTTAGTTGGCTTGGTCTGTGTTTCGGTCCAACACTTTCCACTACCTTTTCATCCCTAGTGAATCAAGCCGTGAAAAACCTACGCGTCGTTTACGGAAAAATATCCCCAAACAAAAGCCGTTACAACCGCAACGGTTTGTGTATGATTTATAACGCTTATTGCGCCCCTGTGGTTTTGTTTTTATCAGGCATGGCTCATTTGTTTCGTGAGAAAAATTGCCATACTCTACGTGCGGCTTATTTCAGATATTGCAAATTCCTCCTCCAGCTTCATAGATGGCACCAAAACAGAAAAATAATTGCCCGATTGGTTTTAATTGATATGCCTTCTT
The DNA here is from genome assembly GCF_032884065.1 of Artemia franciscana. Classification (NCBI taxonomy): domain Eukaryota; kingdom Metazoa; phylum Arthropoda; class Branchiopoda; order Anostraca; family Artemiidae; genus Artemia; species Artemia franciscana. Next base: position 20,009,344 of record NC_088877.1, read on the forward strand.
GGATTCAGTCTTCCAGTGATGATTTATGCAAAAAGACTACCTACTTTATTCATGTTTACGACCCTCTGCAGTCTTTTTCCATATTGATACTGGTTAATTAGTCCATGTTGTCTTTTGTTAGTTTGAATTGTTTTCTTGCTGTTTATCGTTTTGTTTCATTTATTTATATTACTCCGTACTTTGGGTTTTTTTTACACTTTTGCGGATAATAAAGTTCATTCATTCATTCATTCATTCATTCATTCTGCAGTTTGACCAGCCGTATGGAATGCGTCTGAATCAGTGGGCTTGCTGCAGGCCCGTGATTTTATAATAAATGTTTGTAGGGAGTTTTACCGACCATCTGAATTGACTACACAGCATGCGGCTTGCTTGAGTGAAAACCAGCCAAAGGATATAGATGCCATACATTTTCATAGCGTGTCTAAAATTTAACTTGAAAACTTGAGGCAGTTTCCTTGTAAAGCTGCCGAGGGCGAGATATGTTATCAAAGTGTGAATCAAGACTTCATTTTCATACTCTTCTTTTCTTTCAGCATGCTGAGAGCCAGCGACCTTCAGCTAGCTGCCAAAAGTGTGGATTTTTGCTACTCCTTTTTATTGAGCTTCGATTTCTCTTATTAAAAAAGTCTGCAACTATTTTATTATCTTTTATCTGTTTTAAAGTCACTCCAAAGTTTATTTTTCTACTTTCAATATTTTTCCACCATTCCGACATGTTTCAGAATAACCATGTATTTTTTCAAACGTGCCAGATTTGACTGAACACTAATCGCCAGAAGTTCAACTCTATGTGCACTGTATTAATCCTCCCATGTGATCTGTCTGATCTAATCAGAAGTTTTTTAAGTGCACTTAATTGTTTTGAAAGTCTTTTTTCAAGCCGTTGTGTTGAAAATTGGTTCAGATTACTTTTTGGACTTAGTTGGGCGTGTACCAGCCAAACAATGGAAAACAATACTTTCAATATTTTTTCCATCATTCCCAAATATTTCAGAATAACACTGTATTTTTTCAAGCGTGCCAGATTTGATTGAACACTAATCGCCAGAAGTTCAACCCTACGTGCACTGTTTTAATCCTGTTATGTGATATGTCTGATCCAATCAAGAGTTCTTTGACTGCACTTAATTGTTTTGATAGTCTTTTCCTTTCAAGCCGTTATGACGAAAATTGATTAAGATTATTTTCTTGGACTTCATTGGGTGTGTACCAGCCAAACAATGGAAACGGTTAAAAACGATAAAACAGAAATTCTGGTTCTTGATTAAGATTTCCAAGAGAGGAATGACAGGGGACATTTTATAGGCAAGGGAAGGGGCTAAGAAGCCTTCAGAATGGCTTTAAAAAAGGTAGCATGGGCTTGATATTAGAAATATATATATATATATATATATATATATATATATGTATATATATATATATATATATATATATATATATATATATATATATATATATATACATACATATATATATATATATATGTAATTATATATATATAATTATATATATATATATATATATATATATATATATATATATATATATATATATATATATATATATATATATATATATATATATATATATATATATATATATATATATATATATATATATATATATATATATATAATATATAATATATATATATATATATATATATATATATATATATATATATATATATATATATATATATATATATATACATAGAATAAATACTTGAAGTAGTACTTGAAGTAATACTTAAGTACAATTTTGGCAAGTACTTGATATATTGATAATTAAGTAAGAATTTGGAAAGTACTTATTACTTGATATTTAAATAAAAAACAACGAGTACTTAATACTTGACACTTTAGTAAAATTTAGAGTACTTGTTGCAGCACTGGCCGTCCCTCACATCTTATATATTGCCTCAATCTGTAAAATCTTCACAAACTCGACTAATCAAAAATGCGTTAGTTGTTTTTTCGTTTCCAAAATGTTGTTTACCTCAGCAAAGATACGCCAATATTTAAAAGATACAAAACTGCTGTACCTCCACTAGCTATTTCTCAGGCTATTGCAAAATTTAACAAATTCCTAGCTAATAATGAATTACGCCCACTTTTAGAGCAAAGATTTATATACAATTAATAATTAAAGTAATCAATATACAGTTAATACGGTGATTTATATATAATCTAATTATGTACAAACTTACTCAAGCACAGATTAGTGTAGAGGTAGCGAATCATCCCTAGCATCCTCTGGTAGCATTTTGTGTATAGTTTGGAGTCAAGAGTTTGTATATAATTCAAACTTTTTTTACTATCATTCTAAAACAGTAAATCATTTAGTTACTTTAAAACGATACATCTTATTTTATCAATTTATTCATTTCAAAATGTGTTATACACTAAATTCTGTACACAACAGAAAAGAAAACAAATAAAATAGAGAAAAGGAAACAAGAAAACAAAAGCACAAAATAAAAGAGCAGATTCATGTATATGATATGAGATTTGTTACTTTCTAACTTGTTTTATTTTACTTACACAACTTACAAGTTGTATTTACACAACTTACAAGAAGATAAGGAACAAGTTCCTTATCTTCAAGTCAGTTTGTTTTCGTGTTTCCTTTTCTCTATTTCATTTGCTTTGTTTTCTGTTGTATACAGAATTTACTGTATAACACATTTTTAAATAAATAAATGAATAAAATAAGATATATTGTTTTTCACATCAAAGAATTATACGGAAAGCATGTTATTCAAATGATAAACAATAAACCAATCTCAGCAGTTGGTAGTAACTCAGGTTTCCTCCCTAATAAGTATTATCTTAAGTGTTGCACACAGCAGGATCCGCTTGGACTACTGAAAGGTGTGTGGGCCACTTGAATCAACAGCATTTGAATTTTATAACTGTCTAAAAAAAAATTCCTACAAAATACTGCTTCTCAATATATTTAACTCAGGATTAACAATGATTACAAGCGAGTTTTAACCATCAACGGAAGTTCATACAAACACCGACAGATGTTTTGAAAGGTAAAAGTTGGCAAACATATTATAAATGCCATTTTACAGTAAAAAAAAAAAACAAGCATATTTAGTCGATCCTGCTGCATTATAATTTACTGCGTCTGTTAAATCTCAGCTTTGAATTTTAAAGTCTTGTGATGTTATACAACGGGTATATGACGTTAATAAATACATGACACTGCGTGAATTGCGAGAATTTTAGTATGATTTTGAAAAGTACACCCAGTTTTATCAAACAGTTCGTGGAAAAGAACTGTAGTAAGGAGCGACCCGGCTCAATAGTAACCAAAAACTCTAAAAAGTGGAATTTTTATGCCAATAGTTACATCAAAAGAATCACATCTTAATGCTGATTTTAAATATATAAGTTTCATCAAGATTAGTCTTACCCGTCAAAAGTTACGAGCCTGAGAAGATTTACCTCATTTTAGAAAATAGGGGGAAATACCCCATAAAAGTCATACGATCTTAACGAAAATCACACCATCAGATAAAGCGTATCAGAGAACCTTACTGTAGAAGTTTCAAGCCCCTATCTACAAAAATGTGGAATTTAAAATTTTTTGCCAGAAGACAAATCACGGATGCGTGTTTGTTTTTTTGTTGTTGTTGTTGTTTTTTTTCCCCAGGGGTGATCGTATTGACTCAGTGGTCCTAGAATGTCTCAAAAGGGCTCATTCTAACGGAAATTAAAAGTTCTAGTGCCTTTTTTGAGTGACCAGAAAATTGGAGGGCACCTAGGCCCCCTCCCACGCTCATTTTCCCCCAAAGTCCCCAAATCAAAATTCTGAGATAGCCATTTTATTCACCATAGTCGAATAGCCTAATAACTATGTCTTTGGGGACAACTTACTCCCCCGCAGTCGCCATGGGAAGGGCTGCAAGTTACAAACTTTGACCAGTGTTTACATATAGTAATGGTTACTGAGAAGTGCACAGATGTTTTCAGGGGGATTTTTTGGCTTGGGGGGAGAGTTGAAGGAGGGAGGGGGGGGGGGGGGTTACGTGGGAGGATCTTTCAATGGAGGAATGTTTTATTGGGGAAGAGACTTTCAATGGAGGGGGCGCAAGATTTTCTAGCATTATTAAAAAAAAAAAAACAATGAAAAAATAAATATGAAAAAAAAATTCTACTGAAAGTGAGGAGCAGCATTAAAACTTAAAACGAAAAGAAATTATTACGCATATGAAGAGTTTACCTCCTCGTAATACCTCGCTCTTTACGGTAAAGTATTTTTAGTAATTTCAACTATTTATTCTACGGCCTTTGTGATTCAGGGGTCATTCTTACGGAATTAGGACAAAATTTAAGCTTTAGTGTAAAGAGCGAGGCATCGACGAGGGGTGAGCCCCCTCATATACGCAATAAAAGCATACGAACATAGAAGTTCGCTACGTAAGTTAATTCGTAAGTTACGTGTATTTTTTACTTGTGAAAACATATAGAAAGTTATAGTTGCCTTTTTAAGTAATTAAAAAATTGGAGGGCAACTAGGCCTCCTCACTTGCTCCTTTTTTTTAAAATCTTCCGATTAAAACTATGAAAAAGCCATTTAGCTTCAAAAAAATTAATATACAAATTTCATTTTAATTATTTATGCGTGGAGAGCCAAGATAAAAAAAAAACATTAATTGAAAAACGTCCAGAAGTTAAACAAAAAAAAACGAAAAAATGAAAGTAAGGAGCGACATTAAAACTTAAAACGAACAAAAATCACTCCGTATATGAAAGGGGCTTTTCCTCCTCAACGCCCCGCTCTTTACGCTAAAGTTTTTTACTTTTTATAAGAAAATTATTTTCACACATGGAAAATTTGTGTTTTTATTTTTCTTTTTCGTGCCTATTACCAAATAGACTTTTCTGATAGTCATCAAATGATGAAACCAAGAAAAAGAACAAGAATCAAGAGAATTTTTTCAGTAATAAGACGAAATTTAAAAGGCCTAATATTTCCAGAAAAACACCTACAAATCCGTCTAAAGTATCTAACGATTGTTATGGGTAAAAACTACTTCTCTTTAAATCGATGAAGATTCTTGTTTAGCCTTAATACTTAGTTAAATATAACTTAGGCTTGATCTTGTACAGGACTGAACCAGATTTATTACAAATAATTTGTGAAATATTCTTGTTGGTATGTTTATTATTTTCCAATAAGGGAGGACCTTGAGGTTAATGTATGCAAGGAAAGGTTTAGCAGAAGCTATCTGGGTTTTGTATTTTGTTTATTGGTTATTGTTGTTAAGAAAATATAAGTCAAAAACATTAGCTTTTCCCTATTAGAAATCTTGCTTGCTTTTCTCTCATAGTAGTGTTTATTTCACGTACCTTATGAACTAGTTAGAATTTAATTGGAGTTCCAGAGCAAGGGAATTAGCATACTAGCTTTTAATCTAACAATAAATACAAGTTAATTTAGCAAGTGAAGTTCTTTCTCTGTCAATAAATTTTTCGTTTTTATATATCTGAACTGACGTCTTTTATATTTTACTAAGAGGCTAGCAACTATTTATTTACAAAAGGTTTTATGTAAATCTTTCTTGGTCAAGTATATTTGGCTTACAGTGGTCATTAAAAGCCTATTAAGTGCAAGGAGAAGTCTAAAGGATACCAGAAAATTGAGAAAATAAAATTCAAGGTTGTTTGAAAAATAACAACAGAAAAAGTATTTTTAGTGTGTGTATGTTTTTTTTTTTTTTTTTGCAAGAGAGTCACTCTAAAACCATCAGCTTTATTTGTGGTGTTTTCACCCTTAAGCTTTTTTTTCACCTCCTCACATTTTGGCTGTGGATTTTTATTCACGTTTCCTTCAGTTTGGTTGTATTTTTGAATTATGAATGATTGAATGTTCTTTTTTACCCATCTATAAACAAAAAAAGGAAACGACGTAGTACAATAAAAGAAAGGAAAACAAAACAAACATATCACAAGGATATGTACAAATTACCAATAATACCAAATCTAAAATAGTACGCCCTTCCACGCGTGAGAAGAGGACTGGTTACTCAGTTTCTGAAACTGTTCATTCCCGGCCTGAATCGGATCCGCCCCACCAAAACGATTAACGATGTACCTATTCTTGAACCACCGAGGGGCCTGAAGCAAAAACTTCGCGTACTTAAAATAGCATATTCGCAACACTCGCCTATTAGATTCAGTAAAAATGTCCCAAAATGGGGTTGAATATAGAATATGCAGGAGAGCCATAGTATTATGTATTCGAGAAACGGCTTTCCGTTCCCAATTAAGCTGTAATGTAACCATACTAGCATAAACAATTCTAAGTTTGCGATCAGCATTCCGAAGCAAAAGCTTTGGTGCATTCTTAATCAAAGACCCAATCGGGAAACCTAAATATATTAGTGCAGTGGTGAATGCCACCTCACCATCACCTAGACAGACACTATCGGGCAAATAACTACCGTGTAAGTTAAAGAAGAGGACTTGGAACTTCGCAGAATTCATATAAAGACCTATTTGTAGATATCTATCAGATAGGCAATCAAAACTCTGTTGAAGACTAGCTTTTGACCAGCACGGATTTAACAGATCGTCCGCATAACAAAGCACTGATGTATCCAGCCCTTCTGAATTGCAACTAATATGTAGGCCGATCTGCGCAGAAGAGGCGCGTTGTTGTAGATAATTGGTGATGTGATGGCTCCTTGCATTGTTCCGACGAATACAGGGAGCTCACTATCCGAAAGTACATTTCCCAACTTCAAACAAACTTTTAGATGCCTATACATTAGGGTGTCCCTTAAATTAAGAATTCGGTATTTTTTACACATACAATCTCAAAAGTTTCGTAATATCCCTATATTGTCTAGAGAATAAAATTAGTTCGACTTGTAAACGATATCCCATGCCGACTTGCGATTTAAACATGTCCATACAAGTTGCGTAGGTACTGCGCAGTGACTTGCAACTATATTTTTTTATTTGTCATTTCATATCTGGTTTTTGAGATTATTAGTGTTCCCCTCTTCAATACGTTAACATGTTGGTGGAATTAGGGAGTGATAAACAAAATATTTATCTAATTGGATTGCTTAGTTATCAAATAAATGGTGGAAGATTACACTCTAATAGATAAGTTCTCTCGGTTCTATTTTACAATATTCGCGAGGTTAGACTGATTGTTATTGAAAGTACAAATCTTGTGATGAAAGAGTGCATCATATATTGGGAAAAAGCAAGAATTTTAACAAGGTCATTTCCTAACTACGTGAAGAAACTTGTTGATATATATCATGTTTGGAGAGAGTCGCAAAAAAATTGTAAGAAAACTTGGGTTGTATTCGGAAGCCATGAAAACAATTTCAAAATTGATTTTGATAATTTGTTTGATATTGCACATGCTGATGCTTTGGAGAGAGTTAAAACAGAGGAAGATGAATTAATTTTAATGAAACAGAGAGAGCCAGGTCGACCGGGATGCTTGGAGGTGTATGTAAAAATTGGCGGAAAAAGAGGAAAAATCTAGACAACAACGGTTGAAAGAACATGAAAGGATTGTAAGACAAAGAGAATCCCTAACTGTTGCATCTACTTCCACCACAAATAACTTGGAAAGTCTAGAAGATTCAGGCAAAGAACAGATCTTGAGTTCTGAACTTTGAAACAAAGTTCAAAAAGATGTAGAAAGATTCTCATTACACCTAAACTAGTTGCAGCTTTAGATCGTTGTTAGTTAAGCATTAGGACGCCGTTCACATTCTTGATGCGGTGATCGAAGCGCTTGGTCTGAGCAGCGACGATTCCCCTATTAACAAATCATTGATTCAGTGAATTTCGTATTGAAACTAGAAAATTGAGGGCAGAAGCAATCAAATCTGATTTACAAAACAATGTATCCGACGTAGTCATAGCCCATTGGGATGGGCTATGACTATCTAACCTGAGTTAGATGCACCAAGTTCAAAAGAAGAATGCTTGCCATTTATTGCTTCGTTTCAAGGTAAAGAACAGCTTCTTGCAGTGTCAAAACTAGAACGTTCTTCTGGAAAACATCAAGCTAAGGCTATCTCAACAGCTCTCTTTGACTGGAATCTTCTCAATAACGTTGCTAAAATTGTGCTGCGACACAACAGCTTCCAATACTGGCCGTTTCAATGGAGCTTGTGCTATTTTGGAGCAAACTTTAGGAAGAGAACTGCTGCTTTTTGCCTGTCGTCATCGTGTTTATAAATTAGTCCTAAAATCTGTCTTTGAAACCAATATTAAGCGAATTGCTAGTAGCCCAGATATTCTGATGTTCAAAAAGTTCAAAGAAAATTGGAAAAACATCAACTCTAGTAACATCGAACCATCTCTTAATTTTGTAACAGGACGTGTTGCCAAGACAGATATTCAAGCTTTGTTAATATTTTATAAGGCAGAATTAGGCAAAGATTTTGTACGAGATGATTACCGCAAATTAATCGAACTGTGCATAATATTTTTGGGAAGACACAGAGAAAAAACTGAAACCAAGGCCCCCTGGAGCTATGCAACAGGCCCGCTGGATGGCTAGAGCAATCTACTCTTTAAATGTGTTTCCTTCAGTCAAAATACAGAATAACTGCAGAGGACAAAAGGCTCTACAAGATGTTTGCTTATTTATTGTGACGCTGTATGTTAAACCTCGGATGGAGTGCACAGTGGTAACCAAAGCACCCAACCAAGATGTGCACCTCTTGAAGATGTTACAAGAGTACAAAAAAGTTGACACAATCATTTCCAAAGCCTCTATATGCATGTTTAGTCATAATTTGTGGTAATTACATGAAGAGACAGTCATTCTGTCGCTTTTTGATGATGAGGTTGATGGCCAAACTTACAAGAAAATGATTGCCAATTTCAACAGAATCTCAGATTTAGCAAATGCTATGACCCATCAGAGGAAGAACTGACTAAAAAGTTGTTTGGTAAGTTAAATTGACTTTGTGTGATATTTAAATTGTTCTCGATTTTTTGTCATTAAAATTTTTTTTTCAAATAAAACACTGGATGATTTTGTATCGGAAAAGAGCAAACAATGTTTATCACAACTGCAGATCAATGGCAGTTTTCTGAAGGAAGATGTATCTTCATGGAACAATAATCCTGATTTTCAGGAAGCTAAAAGAAGAATAAGTTGTTTGACAGTTGTGAATGATACTGCTGAAAGGGGTGTTAAATTAATGAAAGATTTTAATGAGCCTATTATGGCTGATGAAGAAAAAAAACAGTGTTCATATCCGGACTGTAAAAAAAATACTCTAAAAAAAGGTTACCCTGACTGATTGTTATTAATTTTAATTAACATTAATTTTTAATTAAAAACTAATGTTCATCTAACTGAATTTTTACTTTTATTCACTTATTTTATAGCATTTATAGTGATTTTATAGCAGACCAAAATATCAGGACTCAATAACGTTTTTTCTACTAAACTTTGAAGCTCAGTCAGCACTGGTTGCAATAATGCTAGAAAAACGAAATTTTATAGTTGATTATCTTATAGCATTAGTAAAAATATAAAGGGTATGTGTTTTGAAATGCAAAAAAAAAATTTGTCATATGAGGGACACCCTACTTTACATATAATATAATGGTAAAATTACATCAAAACTAACACCACAGCTATGCAACTCCAAAATGGCCTGCAAGTGGATAAGGGAACCAAAAGCATTCATAACATAGTAGGTTCTGAGAGCCAGAGTGCTTTCAGATGCTTCTGTATCTTTGAGTATATTACAGAGACATCTAAGGGCATGGAAGCAACCTAAACATGACTAGAATCCAAACTGGAATGTTGGTTTAAATTATGGCTAACCATGTTCTTATATATATATATATATATATATATATATATATATATATATATATATATATATATATATATATATATATATATATATATATATATATATATATACATAAAATACTGGAATTTTTAAATAAGTATACAAACCAACCTGTAGTAAGAAAGCACTCCATTTGACAAAACAAACCATCTCTTTTGGTATCCTTTGAAATAATTAGTCCATTTATGCAAATAGCCTTTCATGTCAACACTGCTACCAGTATTTGCTGGCTTAAATTCCGCCATTTTTAAAGTCCACACTCGGCACAAAATCTGAACACAAGCCCTAAAAAAGAAAACGAAATCTTAAAACACATCAATACATAAATACACACTGGGGAATATCTACACAATGAGGGGAATAAGGGGATCCCATGTGGGGAAAGGAGATTAAAAACTACATTCATGGGGAAAAATTTGAAACCTTTCTCTTTTCCTAGGATAGAACTATAGTTATCAACCTTTAGGGGAGAGATACACCCATCTCCATGTATTGGTAGGTTTTTCCTATTGTCTTGTAATTTGGAGCCAAAAGCCTTAGTTGTTGGTGTTTTGTATGTCCACCAAAACTTTTCTGACAAATATAGCCTATACAACAAACTGAGTTTGGTTTCAAGAAATTTTACAAAATTTAGGAGGTTTTACTGTCAATCCAAATACTAAATTACAGACCTGATTGATTGGGCAAAACTATGTCACATCAGATGACATGTTCTTATTTTACATCATAGGTCATGTTAATCTAGATAATTCCTAAGAACACATTTAGAACAGATTCCATTCATAATTGGAATAAAATAAAAATATTTGAAAGGGTTAAAAACTTTCAATAAAACAAAGAAGAACACAAAAACAAAGAAGCTTTTTTGTACAGACAATAATAATAAGGCAAGTAAAGATCAATGTGTTTAGGTTTGATTAGTAAAAGAAAGATTTATTTAATTTTTTTAAATATAAGAGTACTTAAGACTTACAGCCTGTATCTGATTTTATGTAATTTGTCTCAAGTTATATGTAAAATTTACATGTTGCAAGATTTATCAAACATACACAATAGTATAGGCCTATAGCAGCCAATCTGCCTTGTATTTTGGTGCATGAATTATCACATTGGGCTTGTTTACACACAGCAACTGTAGTTTATGAAATATGAGTTTATTTTACTTTTCTTTTTTGAATAGCTATTTCTATAGCTAGTGTTTTTTTCTAGTGTATTTAAACTAGTTTCTCGTTTACTCTTTCCTTTTTTCCCAATTGACAAAAGTTTCCAGATGTGAAGCCAAAATATTCAGACTTTTATTATCATGTGTCAAATATATCCAGCTACCTCTACCTATAATACTTCTAGCCAAAACAGAGATGGTTAAACCCAATAGTGCTAAGAACTTACAGACAAGAGTGTTAAAAAACAAAGACCTATTAACCTTCTTCAGGTATGTTCAATTACTCAATATTACCAGTAATTACAAAATTCTCCTTTGTATATCACTTGTTTAGACTAGTCCTGTGAAAAATAACAGTTTTATGGCTGATACTTACTATTGAAGATGGTCCAAAAACAAAACATTACTTGTCTGTAAGTATTAAGTATTAATTTGGAAGTAAAATACAATACAGTTTTAGAGGATGATAAAAAGTTGGTAGGTTGTCATGGAATTTTAATTGAACATGTTCATTACATTAGGTCAAATCTAATACAACCCAATTAATATACTTAACAAAACAATGACAACACAAACTCAAAATAGCAAGCACTACTTCAAGGTCAGCACTTCTAGGAATTAATATAATATATAAAAAAGAGTCAATTAATATCTAAAGAACAACATCCTCCACTACTGCATATTCTCTTGGTAAATTTGGAGCAGTTTATAAGAGAAACCTAAAAATAATGTGAACATACAAGGTGATGCTTCCTTTATGGTCTTTCAGAATATAATAATTGTAGTACTAGGAAATTCAATTTTAAGCTGTTTAAAGATCTTGAAAGATAATGCCTTTTCCCTTATTTGAAGTACTGCTTCAACTGACATACCTTCAAAAAAAAAAATGTTGAAGCAGTATTGAATAAGGAAACTAGTGGCATAAGCTGATTTCTTTTCTTGGTCTGAGTAGCCCTAACTGGAATCATTTGAAAGCATGGGCAAACCCAGGGGGAATAACAGTGATACATCCCACCAAAAATTTGTCCTAAATCACAGGGACAAAAAGAATCAGAATGACAAAATTTTGAGGGACTAGACAGGTTGAGCACTAAAAAGCAATAATCTTGTTTGAAGAGATGTTCATTATTATTTGTACGGCTATGAGAGAAATTCAAGAGCATCCTGATTCAGGTTTTGAATCTTCAAGCAAAGCTTATTCTTTGCTATCTGTTATTGAGTGATGCGGCTATGGTTACTGTCAGTAAAGTGTTTAGTCTGTCATCCAATATGTTGACATCTTTGCAATTAGAAACTATAGATCTTGTATACTCCTTAAACATGCTGATAAACTTAAGAGCAAAGTTAGAGACAAGAGAGAGAAATGAGATGAGGGAAATTCAAGAAGATTCATGGACTGCTTTCAGCATCAGCAATTCCTTAGTCATAGAAAGTTGCTAATCACAGAATTAACTAGGCTACTTCCTCAGCACTGTACATCCCTTGACAAAGGAAAAACAAAGGATATATCAGATACTCTGACAAATTTTGGTGTCTTGATATACAGCTATAGAGGAAGCTTGAAAGCTGAATTAGCTCTGTGGAGGAGAATATGGATAGGCCTACAGTTGGGAAATGTGGCACCAATATATTTCATAATGTGCTTAGAAGAATGTGATATGAACATTTTCCAAACTCCTCATTTTGAAAATTGGTGCAACAATTCACATCACTATTGCTATGTGCATGTGTTCTTTTATTACCTGAAAAAAGTGAAATCCTATACAAGGAGGGCCTCAGGTCAGGAACAACTTAATGGATTGACCTTATTATCTATACAAAGGAATGTTCTAGTCAATGTAGAAGATGTTTTGGAAAACCTAGCCCACAACAAAAAAGGTGGTTTGATTTAACTTTATAATTACATATTTACACTGTTGCCTCAATAAAGAATGTGAATTATATTCTAAAATGTTATTTTTCCTTTTTAGCCAGTACTACCATCTCTCAGTCAAAATATCTATCCCCCTCTGAAATTTATAGTCTAGCTGGGTTTGCAGCCCCTGTGCAAGAGATCTGGTCAGAGAATTCATGCTTGAGCAAATGAGAGAAAAGGGAAAGTGATTCTTTAATAGTTTAGTGACCAAAATAGGAAGCCTTCTTCGTATGCTAGGCTAGCCTAGGTCCAGGCTAAGCTTTAAGCCTAGACTCCATTGTAATTTGTGTAAATAATCTAGGCTAGTCAGTGAACACCTTGTCTGCTATAGGCCTATGTGTTAATTTACCAGCCTCTTAGCCTAAATCATAGATTATACACTAGAAGAAACAACTTTACCAAAAATTAGGGTGCGTTTGTCTACTTGTCCGATTACTAATCTGATTAATCCAAGCTTTTTTTTAGACACATATGACGTCAGAGGCTAGTCGGATTATCCCCTCAAACGCTCAGAGTTGTGTTTGATTCGACTCGTAAAAGTTAACTTAAAAGTTGACTTTTTTCTCTGCTGCCGTTTTATTTAGTAAGAAGTCGACCTAGAAAGTCAACACAGAATTGCGAATCGAACGCTTCAGTAGAAAAAAATTTAGATATGTGAAATCGTTTAGTCTAAAGACGACAGGGAAACTGTTAATAGTGGAAATAATCTTGGCTTTTCAGTGACCTGTAAGTATTCTTATGCATATTCCTTAGGATTTAAAGGGTTTTTGGTGTTCTAGGCCCATCTTGCATAGGCTAAGCTTAATAAGGAATCAGAAGAAAATTTTTATGTTGTTAAAAACGTTTATTCTTAGGAGGGCAGCTATCACATTGGTTAGTTATTCAAATATTACCAAATCAAACAGGCCTAGTTTCTAAACCAACCTATAATTTTTAGTTGAAAAAATTAGAATGGTTGGGTCAATGCCTATATTATGTAATCTATATTCATTGAGATTGCTGTCTAAACTGGATTTTTAACATAAAGTAGGGGTAAAATTATACTTTAGCTACTTTTGGCTATCTTTGAAAGAGGGTAGGTTAGGAAAATGAAACTTTCAGGGATGTGTCTAGAGGCTAGAGTATGGGTAAATTTATAGCAAACAGTATTACTGGCTTTTGTATAAAGTGAATATACCACTTGATGCGTTTTTTATGCTCTTTACAAATATAATAATTGTTTCTACTGGAAATTCATATTTTAAGCACTTTTTGACCTCTTGAAAATAACCTAAATATGGAGTATAAAAAGGCTTAAAACATTGGTCTCAAACTTTATAACATTGGACGCAAACTTAGTGTTTCATTATAAATCCATTTTTTTAAATGATATATTATCCACAAGCACTGAATGTTATAGCTTTTTTTCTTTATTGTTGCTGAAATTTCAATTAAAGCATGCGTTTTTGGTCATTTTTTTACAAAATAATAAGATATTTGAAATCACAAATGTATAATAGTTTAGAAACAAATTTGGCCTATATATTTGCACATCAGGGGGGGGGGGGTAAAGCATAGCATATATTAAATATGTAAACTAACCATTACTGCATTTAATATAGTTAAATTTACAACAAACAGTATAACTGGTATTTGTAATAGCCAGCTTTCATATTTTGACCAAAAACGCATGCTTTTATATAAAATTTGCTGTCAAGGAAGAAGAAAGCACCATAACATTGATAAAATTTATTTATCTGATTTAATTGTGGAAAATCACTACTTATGGATAATGTAACATTAAAAAATGGATTCATAATGAAATGGTAAGTTTGAGTACAGTGTTTTAAAGTCTGAGACCAATATTTTAAGAATGAATGGTAAGTCAAATAACTCACCAATGTGATAGCTGCCTTCCTAAGAAGCTGCCTTGCTTAAATCTGAATTTCCAATAGAAGCAATTATTATATTTGTAAAGAGCATAAAAAAACACATCAAGTGGTATATTCACTTTATACAAAAGCCAGTAATACTGTTTGCTATAAATTAACCAAAGTATGTCCCAGGAAAGTATTTAAAGTACCTACCTCCACTTCTTTCTCCTCTAGAGGGTCCTGAAATTTTTGGTTATCAGTTTCTTTCTCTCTGGCCTTTTTCTGAAAAGACAAATCCTATTGATTTAACAGAACTTTAAGCAATAACACTGGGTTTTTCTAAATTTAGAAATAATATTTTATGCCACCTGATTGTAGGTTAAATATATGGCTGATATTATTTATTCTCCATGAATTTCTGTTTTATTTGATTTCATTCATGTCAGTTGCTTTCTGTTAAAAATACATTTTTTTAAATCAATCTTCTTTTGTAAAAAAAAAAAATTTGAACTGTTTTTCTTTTTACATGTTGCATAAAATGTATAGGAATGCCTGGTCCTTCATTTCATATATTTTAACTAAAAATTTTTGGGGCAGTTTCTATCAAAATACAACTGAGACATTTTAATATTTTTTCTTTAGAATACTTTTGGACACTATTAAAGTTTTGCATTTGCACAGCTAAAAAATTGTCTTAAAAAATGCCAAGTTTAGAGAGTTATTTTAATATTCTTCTTGCTGATCAGTATAATTGTTTTTAAAATTCCTTCTGTTTAAAGCATTTTAAAGGGATTTTAAGCCAACCATGGGTATATTTTTGTCACAAATGATTTTGATCAAGTGAGCTGATGGAAAACAAATAGAACATATAATTTTTCTTTTTTTATTATTTCAAGACTAGAATATCACAAAACTGAGCATTCATATTGCTATTTGTATTTTAAGTAAATACAATCCCTGATGGGAGTTTTGTTGATACATGTCTCAAAATTAATTTGTCTAAATAAAATAGATATTGTTTATGGGACAGAAGTGAAAAATGGTTGGAATTATGACTTGAGTTGTTTTTTTTTTCCAATATTTTCTTTTTTCAAATAATTTCTTTTTCTGATTACATTTGTGTTCCTGCTTAAGTGGCTGGCACTCTAGGTTGAGAATACTTTGTCCAAAGGGCACAGGTTTAATTCCTGGCATTACCAGTTTTTATTTGGTTTGGGACAAAGGTCAGTGATGTGACTATGTAGGTTCAGTCAGAACTGGCCCAACCTTGAAAGGTTACCAAGAGAAATCTTCGATCAGTAAGCAGGAAGGGCTTGGAAAAGTATAGGATGATTCGTCCCTAGCTTCCTGGCTAAAGGACCACCTGGTTCATTACTGGGCTTTTGACTTGGCCATAGATTCTTTCTTTTAATCTGATTAAATGTAAGTACAAAGCAAAGAATGCCAGTAAGGTAGGCCTTCCTTTTCAATGAATTGTTGATGTATACACAAGAGTGTAGGTCATAAGAAATGGCTTGTGAATGTTTTACAAGGTTTGAAAATTTGAGACAATTGCTCAGGTTGGCAACTGAGGACAAAAGTAAAATTTTGCAAATGGTTTTCTTTGTGACTGTTATATTTATGTATTATCAAGTATTTTAAAGTTAATCTTCACTGTTTTGTTTTAATTGCCATTGCCTTAGGAATTTAATGTTCAAACAGTTCGTGGTAACGAACTGTAGTAAGGAGCAAACCAGCTCAATAGTAATCAAAACTCTAAAAAATTAAATTTTGATATCAATAGCTACATCAAAAGAATTTCATTTTAATGCTGATTTTAAATATATAAGTTTCATCAAGTTTAGTCTTACCCATCAAAAGTTACGAGCCTGGGAAAATTTGCCTTATTTAAGAAAATAGGGGAAAACACCCCCTAAAAGTCGTAGGATCTTAACGAAAATCCCACCATCAGATTCAGCGTATCAGAGAACCCTACTGTAGAAGTTTCAAGCTCCTATCTACAAAAATGTTGAATTTTGTATTTTTGCCAGAAGACAAATCATGGGTGCATGTTTATTTGTTTGTTTTTTTTCTTTTTCCCAGGGGTCATCGTATTCATCAAGTGGTCCTAGAATGTCGCAAGAGGGCTCATTCTAACAGAAATGAAAAGTTCTAGTGCCCTTTTTAAGTGACTAAAAAAGTTGGAGGGCATCTAGGCCCCCTCCCACGCTCATTTTTTCCCAAAGTCAATGGATCAAAATTTTGAGATAGCCATTTTGTTCAGCATAGTCGAAAACTATAATAACTATGTCTTTGGGAATGACTTACTCCCCCACAATCCCTGGGGGAGGGGCTGAAAGTTACAAACTTTAAACAGTGTTTACATATAGTAATAGTTATTGGGAAGTGTACAGACGTTTTCAGGGGGATTTTAGTTTGTTTGGGGATGGGACTGAGGGGAGGGGGCTATGTTGTAGGATCTTTCCTTGGAGGAATCTGTCATGGGGGAAGAAAAATTCAACGGAAAGGGCGCAGGATTTTCTAGCATTACTATAAGAAAACAATGAAAAATAAGCATGAAAACTTTTTTCAAATGAAAGGAAGGAGTAGCATTGAAAATTAAAACGAACAGAGATTATTACGCATATTAGGGGTTCTAAAAATACTTTAGCATAAAGAGCGAGGCATTTAGGAGGAGATAAATACCTCGCTCTTTATGCTAAAGTATTTTTAGTAATTTCAACTATTTATTCTACGGCCTTTCTGATTCAAGGGTCATTCTTAAAGAATTGGGACAAAACTTACGATTTAATGTAAAGAGCGAGGAATTAACAAGTGTACAAACCCCCTCGTATACATAATAAAAATATGAGATTATGAAAGTTTGTTACGTAAGTTAATTCTTAAGTTACATATATTTTTTACTAATAAAAACATTCGTTAAAAATTAAAAGTTCTAGTTGCCTTTTTAAGTAACCGAAAAACTGGAGGGCAACTAGGCCTCCTTCTCCACCCCTTATTTCTCAAAATCGTCTGATCAAAACTAAGAAAAAGCCATTTAGCCAAAAAAAAGAATTAATATACAAATTTCATTTTAATAATTTATGTGCGGAGAGCCAAAACCAAACATGTATTAATTCAAAACGTTCAGAAATTAAATAAAAAAAACTAATTTTTTTAGCTGAAAGTAAGGAGCGACATTAAAACTTAAAATGAACAGAAATTATTCCGTATATATAATGGGTTGTCCCCTCCGCAATCCCTCGCTATTTACGTTAAAGTTTGACTCTTTACCACAATTCTACTTTTTAAAATAATTAAAAGCTTTAGCGTAAAGAGCGAGGGATTGCAGAGGGGACAACTCATTTCATATACGGAATAATTTCTGTTCGTTTTAAGTTTTAATGTCACTCCTTACTTTTAGCTAAAAAAAAATTATTTAATAACAGACAGGAGTCATTGCCTTAGGAATAGCAGACAGGAGTTCTATGTTTCCTAGCTTCAATAAATTTATATGCAATTTTGAGACCAGGGTTTACAAAGTAGGTCAAAACTTGCAAATGGAAATGTGGTGTGACTAATTAATTTGTAAGAAATGTATATCAATTTAAAGATTAAAAAAACAATCATGTAGAAAACAAGACAAATAAATAAAAGTATCCCTTTACAACCATTTAATGAAGTGTCACCCTTAAGATTGAAACTAACAAAGCTTCAGTTATGAATCTGTTTTCTTTAAACAGACTGAAGGGGCAAACCTCCAAGCTATGACAAATTCAATTCAATTTTGGGCTCTTTCCTTTTCAATAGGAACTTTCTTTGGATTTTTCTTCCAACCAAGTAAAAACAGTGGGGACAGGATCAGGTGTAAGTGACCTCCCATTTAGCCTACATACCCAGGAGAAAATTATGCAACTCTATGCTAATAATTGGTAATTTTGTTTTCGTTCATATATTTGACTTATAAATTGAACATACCCCTTGATGCCTTGTTTTGTGTTCTTTACAAACATAAGTGCTTCAATTGCAAGTTCAAATTTAAGTGCTTTTTGAGCTCTTGAAAATTTGTTAGCTTAGGTCAAAAAGTGCTTAAGTTTGAACTAGCAATATAAGCCATTATTATACTTGTAAAGAACATATAAAAAGGCATCAAGTGGTAAATTCACTTTATTTGTAAGTCAAAATGTAAACAAAAAAATTTACTCTCAACCTGCCTAATTTGCAAATATATAGCCCAAATTATATATTTTCAATGTATTCTGCCACCTTTTAGCCTTGTTGTTTTTCTTTTGCCACCGTTGCTTCAATTCTCAGGTACTAGGGTTGAGGGATAGATTTGCAGAATCAATAGGAAATATGTAATTTCTGCTTTAGATTTCCATATTAGGAGGGTTGGGGCTAAAGTAGAGCAGGGTTGCATATAGAACATGTTAGCTATAATTATTATGTAAATAATAAAGTCACCTTTTTTAACAGGTTTTCTTCTACAGGCCTACAATGACTTCTCAAGAGCTTAACTATGAACCCTTAGTAATATTGACAAGAAATGAGTAACACAATAAATGAAATTTAGGCTAAATGGGCAATCAGGAACTGGGTACAGGCTAAAGGGGGCCAAAACAGGGCTGTATAATTAGAGTTCAAAGAAGTCCAATTATACAGTGAATTTTAAAAAATCACTATATACAAGTTATTTTTAGTGAAGTAAACACTTCCCTTGCTAATTTAGGATTTTAAATTGATTAGCCTACTGAAATTTTCCTATCCTATGCAATTGAAATATTTTCCCTTTTCAGAGCATTAAGACAATCTATCACAATAAAAAAAATATCCAAAGCATCTTGAATGGAATGACTAAAAGAAGACATATGAAAATCACAATCTGCAATCTAACAATTAAACTTCTGGCCACACAAATTGTATTTGGATAACCGGCTCTGAAATAATTGCTCAAGTAGCTTACTAGTTACTTTAACTAATATTCCAATAACTTTATAAGATTTTTCTTAACCATTTTATTATCTACCTATCCCACCTAACCAGTAAAAGAAAAAACCCACCCACCTACACAAGAAAAAAGCCAGTTTTAACTAGGCTAATTACATAGTTTTTAAGTCTATTTTAGAGCAAACTACCCAACAACATAAAGTCAAGCTCAATAACTCACCACACTGGTGCTCAAAAGTGGTGCCTTCATCTTGGATCCATCTGAAGACATACTCCATGATTAGCTATAATTGAAAATTCTGCCTTCTTTCCGAGTTAACTTGAGACGAACGTACAAAATGTAAAAGTTGTTAAAAGTCAACTTTTCATTAACTTTCAGTCAACTTTTACAAATCGAACGCTAGAAGTTAACTCGGAATCACAAATAAAACGTCGGAATGCTGGTTTCAGTCAACTTGAAAAGTGAATCAAACGCAACTCAGGATTACATGTCCGTGGGCTGGCACTTTATAACCCCCAAATAATAATATTATTTGAGGACTGTGACGTCAATGCTATATATATTTTTTGAAATGGATAAACATGTGAAATCGTTAAGTCTAGAGAAAAGACAAGGAAACTGTAAATAATAGAAATAATCTTAAATCTTCAGTGACCTGTAAGTAATATTATGCATAATCCTTAGTATCCAAAGGGTTTTTGGTGTTCTAGGCCTGTCTTGCATAGGCTAAGCTTCATAAGGAGTCAGAAGATAAGTTTTTTTGTTATTAAAAAGGTTGATTCTTAGGGAGGCAGCTATCACATTGGTGAGTTAGTCAAATGTTATTATATCAAACAGGCCTAGTTTCTAAACCATCCTACAATTTCTAGTTGAAAAAAAATTAGAATGATTAGGCCAATACCTATAGGTATTGGCCTAATCCAGGCTAATAGGTATATTTATATAGTTTATATTTGTTGAGATTGCTATTTAAACTGGATTTTTAAGATAAAGTAGGGGTAAAATTTTACTTCAGCTACTTTTTGCTATCTTTGAAAGAGGTTAGGCTAGGAAAATCAAACTTTCAGGGATGCGTCTACAGGCTAAAGTGTGTCCCAGGAAGGTATTTTGAAGTACCTACTTCTACTTCTTTTCCCTCTAAAGGGTCCTGAAATTTTTGGGTGCCTTATTTTTTGGTTATCAGTTTCTTAATCTTTGGCCTTAGTTCTTAATTATTCTGGCCTTAGACAACTCCTGTTGATTGAGCAGAACTTTAAGCCATAACACTGTTTTTTTCTAATTCTAGAAATAATCTTCTATGCCACCTAATTATAGGTTAAATATATGGCTTATATTATTTATTCTCCATGAATTTTTGTTTTATTTGATTTCATTGATGTCAGTTGCTTTCTGTTAAAAATACATTTTTTTTACATCAAGCTTCTTCTTTTGTGAAAAAATTTGAACTGTTTTTCTTTTTATATATTGTATAAAATGTAAAGGAATACCTGGCCCTTCATTTCACAGATTCAACTGAATGTATTTGAGGCATCTTTCATCAAAATTCATTTGACACATTTTAATGGGTTTTTTTAGATGACATAGAACACCATTAAAGTTTTGCATTTGCTTTGCTAAAAATTGTCTTAAAAAGTGCCAAGTTTAGAGAGTTATGTTAATATTTTTCTTACTGATTAGTATAATTGTTTTTAAAATTCCTTCTGTTTAAAGCATTTTAGAGAGATTCTGAGCCAACCATGGGTATATTGTTGTTACAAATGATTTTTCTCAAATGGGCCTGTGGAAAACAAGTAGAACATATAATTTCTCTTTTTTTTATTATTTCAAGACCAGAATATCACAAAACTAAGCATTAATATTGCTGATTGTACCTTAAGTAAATACAATCCCCATTGAAGTTTTGTTGATACCTGTTTAAAAATTTATTTGTCTTAATGAAATACATATTGTTTGTGGGACAGCAATGAGCAACTATGACTTGAGTTGGTTTTTTTTTTTTTTTTTCAATATTTTCTTTTTTCCAAATAATTTTTGTTCTCTGGTGACATTTGTGTTCCTTCCTAAGTGGCTGGCACTCTAGGTTGAGAATCCTTTATCCAAAGGGCACAGGTTTAATTTCTGGCATTAGCAGTTTATTTGGTTTGGAACAAAGGTCAGTGATGTAACTCTGTAAGTTCAGCCAGAATTGGCCCAAACTTAACAGGTTACCTAGAGAAATCTGGGGTCAGTAAGCAGGAAGGACATGCGAAAGCATAGGATGACTGGCCCCTAGCTTCCTATTGCACTTCCTGTCTAAAGGATTACCTGGTCCTTTACTAGGCTTCTGACTTAGCCATAGGAGCTTTCTTTTAAACCCATTAAATATAAGTACAAAGGAAGAAATGCCAGTAAGGTGGTCCTTCCTTTTCAATGAATTTTTGATGTACAGACAACAGTGTAGGTCATAAGAATTGGCTGGTGAATGTTTTGCAAAGTTTAAAAATTTAGGGCAATTGCTCAGGTTGGCAACTGAGCACAAAAGTAAAATTTTGTGAATGTTATATTTATGTCATGTCCAGAATTTTAAAGTTAATCTTCATTGTTTTGTTTTAATTTCCATGGCCCTAGGACTTTAGTGTATTAAAACCTACCTATGTCCATCCATTTTCTTTTAAACAGAGAGGAGTTCTATGTTTCCTAGCTTCAATAAATTTATATGCAATTTTGAGACCTAGGTTACAAAGTAGGTCAAAACTTGCAAGTGGAACTATGATATGACTAATTAATTTGTAAGAAATGTATATCAATTTAAGGATTTAAAAAATTATGTAGAAAACAAACAAGACAAATAAATAAAAGTATCCCTTTACAACCATTTAATTAAGTGTAACAAATGTAGATCATCCCTAAGATTGAAATGAACAAAGCTTCAATTAGGAATCTGTTTTCTTTAAACAGACTGAAGGGACAAACCTCCAAGCTATGACAATTTCAATCTCACTTTTGATCTCTTTCCTTTTCAATAGGAACTTTCTTTGGATTTTTTTCAACCAAGTAAAGACAGTAGGGACATGATCAGGTATAAGTGACCTTCCACTAAGCCTACATACCCATGGGAAAATTGTGCAGCTATACTAATAATTGGTAAATTTTTTATTGTTCATATGTTTGATTTACAAATAAAGTGAACATACTCCTTGATGCCTTTTTATATTTTTTACAAACATAATAAGTGCTTCAAGTACAAGTTTTTGAGCTCTTGAAAATTACCAAAGTATACTCAAATAGTTTTTGGGTATAAGAAAGCTTAAAACATTGGTCTCAAACTTACTGTTTCATTATTAATCCATTTTTTACATGTTGTAGAATCTATGAGCACTGATTTTCCACAATTAAGTTGGATTAATAAATTTTACAATATTATGCTGTATTTCTTCTTCTTTGATGCCAAATTTTCAATTAAGGTACATGCTTTTGGTCATTTTTGACAAAATAATGTATGTTTTTCACTGCCAAAATTTGTTAGGTTAAGTAAGGTCAAAAAGTGCTTAAACTTGAACTAGCAAAATAAGCAATTACTATATTTGTAAAGAACATACAAAAAGGCATCAAGTGGTATAAGCAATTACTATATTTGTAAAGAACATACAAAAAGGCATCAAGTGGTATATTCACTTTATTTGTAAATCAAAATATGAACAACAAGAAATTCACCTCTAACATGCCTAATTTGCAAACATATAGCCCAAATTATATATTTCCAATGTTTTCTGCCACCTTTTACTTGTTTTTCCACAGTTGCCTCAATTAACAGGTACTAGGGTTGAGGGATAGATAGGCAGAATCAATAGAAAATATGTAATTTCAGGTATAGATTTCCATATTAGGAGGGTTGGGGCTAAAGTAGAGCAGGGCTGCATGTAGAAAGCTATAATTATTATGTAAATTACAAAGAATCATCTTTTTTTAACAGGTTTTCTTCTATAGGTCTACAGGTCCTTCTCTTGGCTTATACCACATCAAGCATTATATAACCAAAGAAGAATAAGTAGCAAAAAGCTATATATATATAAGCACATGTTATTTAACAATGACTTCTCTAGTGCTTAACTATGACCCCTTAGTAATATTAACAAGAAACAAGGGTAAAACTGGTGCAAACAGTATTACTGGCTTTCATATAAAGTGAATGTACCACTTGATGCCTTCTTTTATGCTTTTTACAAATATAATAATTGCTTCTACTGCAAATTCAGATTTAAGCACTTTTCACCTCTTGACCTCTTAAAAATGACCTATAAATGGAGTCATTACAAATCTGTAATATTTGCACATCAGGGGGGTGGGGGTAAAGCATACCATATATTATATACATAAACTAACCATTGTTGTTTTTTTTTTTTTATGTGTTTGTGCACATCAAATTTTAATGAAAAGAGAAATCACCAGTGCAACAGCACACACATAAGAAAATTCAAGCAATGGTTAGTCTACATATTTAATATATGCTACACTTTACCCCCACCCCCTGATGTGCAAATATATACCTTAAACCTTAAATTGCAGCTTGGAGCGATATAAGGATTATCCATCCTTGTGATGCTCCATGAGAAAAAAAAAATTCGCTTGGTGTAGATTGTGGCTGTTAGATTAGACTCTTGTGGAGGACTCTGCAGCTTCCCAATTGTAAAGGAACTCCTGGCAGAGCCATTCCCTATCAAGGTGGGACTTGAACATGTCAATAGAATCGGCAGAAACTGTTTCTTCAGAGAGCTGGTTCCACATATTCACATATTGATGGTTCTTTGGCTGAAGAAGTGGCTTCTATGTCCCAAATTTGTTTCTAAACTATTTCAGATTTGTAATGACCACATATATAGGTCATTTTTAAGAGGTCAAAAAGTGCTTAAATCTGAACTTGCGGTAGAAGCGATTATTATATTTGCAAACAGCATTAAAAAAGGCATCAAGTGGTATATTCACTTTATATGAAAGCCAGTAATACTGTTTGTACCGGTTTTACCCAATGGTAAAACTGGTGCAAACATAAATAGGTAACTGAAAAAGTGAAATTTAGAGTAAATGACAATCAGGAACTGGATACTGGATCAAGGGGGCCAAAAACAAGGCTATATAATTGGAGTTCAAAGAATGTCGTGATTTTTTAATGAAAAAAAAAAAAAACACTTCCCTGGCTAATTTAGGACTTTGAATTAATTAGCCTACCAAAATTTTCCTATCCTATGCAATTGAAATAGTTTTCCCTTTTCAGAGCATTAAGACAATTTATCACAATAAAAAATATCCAAAGCATCTTGAATGGAATGACTTAAAAAGGCAAATGACAACCACAATTTGAAATCTTACAATTAAACTTCTGGCCACACAAATTGTATTAGGCTACCCAGCTCTGAAATAATTGCTGAAGGCGTATTTGCCTGTAAAATTAGAAACAGGCCCAAAGTCCCAGCCTCTTCCTTGTCAGAACTTCACATAGCATTAAAACAATAATTACACGTGATCAATGTTGTTATTATTCGCAATTAATCTTGCTGTTTTAAGTGACACGTGGCCAGACAAGTATTTGTTGCTATCTTTTAGGGGTTAAACCTCGATTAGTAAAAATCCCATTGGACCAGTAAACAAACGCACCCTTTTTTTTGCATCAACCAGTTGGTTTAACCAATGACAGTTTTGGTTTAACCAGCTTGTATGTTTCACGCAAAAATGGAAAACAAATACACACGGTTGAGCTCAAACAAAACTGCTTCGCAAAAACACTCGTTTTACTTGTCGGATTGGGCAAAAAATTTCAAACATAAAACATCCGTAAGTGGTAAGAGTGTCATTCTATTATAATTAAATGATTTAGCACCGGCTTTATTTCCTCCAGATTTGACATATTTTACATTAATTAGAGGTCAGAGTGAATTGAAAAATGATCTAGCATACTCTCTGGTATATTTGAAGAGATAGGAAGGGTCTGAATTAGTGGAATCTTTGGTTAAATTGTTCTGGTTATATATTGGAAAATGTTGTATTCATACTGAAAAAGCAAAATCATCTATAAAAAGTCCTAAATGATAAGACTTTGGCTTTGTTCAGCTACCCTAAACAGAGGATAAAATTCTAGTTTGACTTCTTCTTGTTTTGATTTAGAATTCTACTAGCCTACCAGGCTATAGATTAAATTTCTGGTCAAATTCCAGATTAGCTACTTTTTGCTATCTTTGAAAGGGGTTATGTTAGGAGAATGAAACTTTCAGTGATTAATCCATAGTTAAAAACATACTCTGAGAAGCTATTGCTAAGCTTATGTGATAACCCTCTTCTGTATTTAAGTCTGGGAATTTTGCATACTTGACTGGTCTGTAACTATTAAATTTTTGGTAAAACAACATCTTACCTTAATTTTCAGCAAGCAGTTTCTACTTCTCTGGTTTTAGCTCTGAAAATGCAATTCTTGTTATTTGAGTAGAATTTTAAGCCATATCAGTGTTTCATATTTAAATTTAGGGAAATGTATTTCCTGAAAGTTTCCAAATCTTGGACACTTCATAAATTGAAATTGAGCAAAGTTATGACACTAAAAACGCTTTTTTTCTTGTCATTTAAGTAGAAGATTTATTTTGCAAGAGTTTCACTTTTATAACACAAGCATTTTTAAGGGTGTGGACTAAATATTGAGATTTCCAACTGTCATCATCACTAACCAGCAATTCTACAGGATTTAATCCTTATTTTATTAGACAATGTGATTTAAGGTGATTTAAGGCAAACATTTTTAAGAGAGAGAAAGAGTAGACTTAGATGCTCCAAAACACTTTCCCATGATATAGTTTAGTCTCTAGACCCATCCCTAAAAGTTTCATTTTCCTAACCTAAACCTTTTTCAAGATAATACAAATTTATCTAAACTAGGATTTTACCAAACAGAAGTTTAACCTCATAATTTGTAATAACATATTGTTCAGGCTAGCCTTTGCAATCCCTACAAATTTTGACTCTTCACAATAAAGCACTATTATAGGCTTAGCATAACAAAAGAACAGTAGGCCTACCTAACTGATTTGAAAGCAAAATCTTATATATATAAAGACCAAAAATTCCATTTGATTATCAATATCTTACTCAAAACAGAGGAACCCTGAATTCAGAGAGAAATAGTTATCTAGAATTTTATTTAGCTAAGAAACAGAGAAGTTGTTTTGAATTCAAGTTATAATGTCATTCTCTGGTCCTAACACTTCATAACCAACATGTCTGCAATATAACAATCTAATAGCTCTTTTATAACCTAAAGGACATCTATTTGTTAGAATTAACTCAAATTTAATGAAATCATAAAAAATTAAGTGCAGTTCTATAATCAAAAGAAAACAGCAAACTGCTTAATCTTAATAAAAAAAATCCAAAGGGCTTTATTATTAACAAAATAATTTACAATTTAAATTAACAAAATATATCTGATAAGCACAAAAATATAACAAATTTAGCTAAACTAGGAAAATAGTTTTTTTCTCACTGAACAGTTACCATAACACATAATGTGTTGTAAGATTTTTGCAGTACTTGTGCATTATACCCACCAAATTCAAGTTCTATTGAGAAGTTAAGTTTGGCTAATGTTAATGACATAAAATAAATATATAAAACTTTATCAACAAAATTATGAAAACTACAACAAAGAATACTGGAATTTGTAAATCAGCATCATATCTAAATATACTGTATCTTACATTGTGATATATTGTTTTAATGCCCTACTGTACAGGGGTAAATATTTAAATTACGTATCATAGGCAATTATCTGAAGAGTAATCTATTAAAAGTCTCCTGAGCTAACTAGGGAAGTTTTTTCTTTCTTTTTTACTTGCTTTAGCCTGTATCCAGTTCCTGATTGCCATATACATTCCATATTCATAGTTAAATAACATAACAAACTATAGCTTGTTGCTAATTTTTCTGGGCAAAGAATGTTTGATTTGGTAAAGCCCTAGAGAAGGACCTGAAGAGAAAGAAACATAATAAAAAAAAATAATTCATGCTTCATAATTTTCAGAATAATAGCTGGTAATACATTTTATATGCAACTTTGCTCTACTTTACCCCTCAGTCCTCCCAATACAAAAATCTATTGCTGAAATTTCCTATTTTCCATTTGTTTTGTCAATCTGTCTCTCTAACTTCATCCTATTTAGCTGTAAATTAAACAAATGTGACAAACAATAACTAGAAAAACAGGTGACAGGAGGTTAAATGCATTGAAAATATGAAATTTGAGCCATATTTCTGCACATTTGGAGGGGGATTGAGATAAAGCATAGCCTAACTTAATGATTTTCTCTTGCTATGTAGGGTAATTGGAAGGTCACTTGTATATCATGCTATACTTTTCAGTTTTAGTTGGATAGAAAAAATCGAAAGAAAGTCCCCTTTGAAAAGATAGGAGCCACAAAGTGAGATTGTATTTGTCAAAGCTTGGAGGTTTGTCCCTTCTGTCTGTTTAAATAAAACAGAATCTTAATTGAAGCTTTGTTCATTTCTATCTTAAGGGTGCACAAAAATTATGATATAAGGTACTTTTCTTTATTCAATTGTCTTCTTTGTTGTCTAAAAGACTTTTTTTTAATCTAGATGTTTCATAAATTGCCCATTTTTACCAGAAGTTCATTTGACCTACTTTGAAATCCCTGGTCTTAAAATTACATTTGACTTTGTTAAAGCTAGGAGACATAGACCTTGTGTTTTTTTTAAAGAAAGTGAATAAACATTAGTAATTTGTATTGCACTACAGCCCTAGGGCCATGACAATTCCAAGCAAAAAAGAAACTTCACTTTAGAATATTCAACATTGTCTAGCATAACAGAAACAAAGAAGAAAAATTACAAAATTTTACTTCTGCACTCTACTGTCAACATGAGAAATTGTCCAAAATTTTAAAATCTTGCAAAACATTCATCCCTCATCACATTCACCAGCCATCTCTCATCAAACCTACACTTCATTTCTTATCTCACTCAATCCTACAAATGCATCAAATGACCCACTCTCTCATTAGTGCTTCCATAGATATGGTTGAAGTAAGAACCATCTTGCTTACATTTTATTATATCTAGAAGTTTTCTATAGCTAAGTCAGTACTTAAATATTTCATACACCTTTGTAAACAACCTTAAGATGGTAAAATAGGTTGGATTATCCAAATTTTTAGTTACCACAATATATTTCAATCATTAGTGTAATATAAAGGGCAGCCAATAGTAAAGGACCTGAATAAATATTTTAAGGTAATTAAAAAGGTTTATTACTCAAAAACTTGATAAAACTAAAAGGGACTTCTTAATGATTGATTACTTTAAAATATCAACATTATACACAACAATAAACCTTTGCTATAAAGGGAAAGTTGGTAAGGCCCAAAAACTATTCAATACTGATTGTGCTTTGAGACAGTTTGCTGAGTGTCTAAATGATTTTAGATAGTAATGAAGATAAAATGTGGGCAAACTCAACACCAATACGCAAGTAAGTAAGTATGGCAGCACTGACACATCAAGGTCTAAACTGGCAGTGCTAATTTCCACTTTGTGACCCTTTGGCCAAGAATTGCAATTAAGGGCTGGGGGCCAGAAATCCTGTGCTTTTGTACACCCTCCCTGCTTACCTTTTGCATATTTCTCCATTTGCCTATTTAGAGCTGGTTTAGATCTGTCTAACATCACTGGCCCCCATTTAAAACAAATAAACAGGCAATCCTAGGAATCAAACCTGTACCCCATGGACAAAGGATTTCTTACTAAGAGTGCTTTCCACTTAGCCAAGAACATTATTACGACCAGAGTAAAACAACTATTAAAAAAAAAATATTGAAAAAAAACCAAGATGGATTTACAGCCATTTTCACTAATCTTCAATACACATTGTATTTTACTTAGACAAGTTATTGTAAGGCAGGTGTCAACAAAGCTCCAGCAGGGATTTCTTTACTTAAGATGCAAACTAGCATGGTGAATACTTAGCTGGTAAAAACCAAATACACTAGCAATGCCAGGAATTAAACCTGTACCCCTTGGACAAAGGATTCATAATGATGATAGAAGGTAATAAGCTTACCTAAGCTATGGATGTCAGGAGATTGATTTTTCTTCTAACGATAATTTCGACAGGACCTGTGCCTGTCATCATCAGATTAATTCAAATTTCTTGCCGGAAAGTAAAATCACTAAATAAATAAAACTAAAAACACTGAACAACACTAATTATGAGCCGAACCTGGAGTTTTTGTTGTGCCATGGCCCGAATTTTGGTAGAGGCGTTGATGACTGCTGTCCTGGTGGATCTTAAAGGGGTGGAGTCTTTTGTGAGTTTTCAATTTATGGGTGATTGGTTCCCAAATTTCGCTAATATGAAACTCACCATTGTCTTAATTGATGGCTGTTTTATTTTTAGCAATTTCCAAAGCTTCTCTTGATTTTCTGCTTTAAGAGTTGTAGGACAATAGCAATAAGTTGGGCTTGGTCAAACTTAATGGAGTGGGAAGGGTTTTCAAAGATATGATGGGCCAATGCAGAGTAATTATCTTCCTCCTTTAGCTTTGTCTTTTTAAGGCAGGCATCAATGGAATTAGCATGTTCTTTTAATCGGTGATGTAGAGGTCTCATGGTACGGCCTATATAGGTATCACCACAACTGCAAGGAATCTCATATACCCCTGGTGGATCTGAAGTAATCTTATCCTTGCCTTTGTTCAAGAAGGAGGAAATAGTCCTTCCAGAGGGAAAAAAACACCTTAAAGCCAAGTTTGGTGAGTTTGGAGCTTAAAATGTCAGTAAGGCCCTTGATATAAGGTAATGACAAAAAGGGTTTATCATCTTCAATCTTAGGAGCGAAATTCTTGGTAATTCCACTCATCTTTCTCCTGAAAATAACCTTGTCAATGACTTTTTGGGGGTATCCGTTACCTATCAGAACATCTCTTATATAATCAAGTTCAGCCTTCAGCTCAAAATCAGAGGAGCACACCAGAAATGCTCTATCAACCAACGAATAGACTACAGAATTTTTAACTATAGGGTGGTTATAGGAGTCATATCTCAGATATCTATCACTATGAGTTGGCTTTCTATACACACTCAAGTCCAACCTAGTTTCTCGTTTTGTAATGAGGACATCTAAGAAGGGTAAATTGCAGTTATTTTCAAGTTCAATGGTGAAATTAATATCTGGGTCCTGCTTGTAAAAAATATTGAGAAAGGATATTAATTTGTCTTGTGCCCCATTCCAAATTATTAAGCAATCGTCAACATATCTCATGTAGAGTTGGAGATACTTGAAGTCCTGTTTGAAGATATTAGTTTCAATATGTTGAAACACCTCGCTAAGAACTGGTGCCAAGGCTGATCCCATTGGTATGCCCCAAATCTGTTTATAAGTTTGATGCCTGAAAGTAAAGTAAGCATTGCTGAGACATAAAGACGTGAGAGTAATGATTTCTGTGGAGTCCAAGCAAGTCAGTTCTCTCCAGGAACCATTCTTTTCTAAAGCTGATTGTAAAGCTGGTATAAGACGCGACAAGGGTATGCTGGTAAATAAAGATACAAAATCAAAACTGCACACTGTGGTATTCTCCCCAATGTTGATGGGATTCCCAAACCAGAGTGCCAACAACTTAGCAAGGAGCACAAATGTGACCAGAGAACTATTATTTGAAAAAAGAAATATTGAAAAAAACTCAATTCACGGTTGTTGCCATTTTCTCTACTGTCCCATAAACAATATATTTTATTTAGACAAATTAATACACAACAAGCAATGTGATTGCATAGCTTTGTGATATTCTAGTCTTAAATAATGATAAAAAAGCAAATTTACATTTGCTATTTGTTTTCCAAACCATTTTAAGCAAAACCATTTGCAACAGCAATACACCCATGGTTAGATTAGTGTCTATCCAAAATGCTTTACAACAGAAGGGACACATTTCTTGCAAAGCAAACACTCAGCTTTAATGCTATTCTGTGTCATCTCTAAAAAATTAAACTGTATCAGGTGTATTTTGATATAAGATACTTCTAAGACTTTCAGCAAGGGGGCAGGCATTTCTTCACAATTTATACAATGTGTAAAAGAGCACCAGGGGGTGAGATTAAAAAAAAAACTTTCAGGGATGGGTCTAAAGGCTAAAGTATATTCTGGGAAGGTCTGCTTACATGGAGTACAAAGAAACTGTTTCACAGCTTTCCTCAATCCACTTTATAAGGTTTTAAAGATATGCAAAGACATTTCCTAAATTTTGAAAAAAAATATTGATACGGCTTAAAATGCTACTCAAATAAAAGGAATTGCATTTTAAGAGCTAAAGCCAGAGTAAAAGAAACTGATAATTAAAAATTAAGGTAAATCTTGTTTTGTCAAAATTTTAATAGTATAGGTATAGACCTTTTGAGTAAGCAATTATCTAAGACTTAGAAATCAGAAAAGGGTTGACATAGAAGCCTGGCAGTACCTTCCCAGAGTGTTTTTGACCCTGGATTAATTACTGAGTTTCATTCTTGTAACCTATTCCCTTTCCAAGATAGTGAAAATTAGCTAAACTAGAATTTTACGTATTTTTTGCTTTAGATTCATTACTGGAAGTTCTATTTTCCTGACTTAACCCATTTCTAAGATAGCAAACAGTAGCCAAACTAGAGTTTGACCTGAAAATTTATCCATGGCCCTATAGGGTAAGGCTGAAATGTAAAGAGTTCTGACAAAGATGCAACACATCTTGAAGCATCTAGTAAGAATAGTAATTGGATTAACAATGCTTTATAACCACTAGGGTCTTGCTTCATCAAGGTTTCATCTCTGAAGCCAAATTACCAAGCTAAGGTCAAGCCTAGGGCATCAAAAGGATGAAACAAAGATTTCCAAGTATCTACATAAGTTTTCAAAAGCATATTCAAACTCTTGACTTCCTGTCTTAAGGCCTATGTGAATCAAATTGCAGGATATAACCCAACATTTATCCAAATAGCCCTAATACGAAAAAAACAAAATTAAACCTTACTTTTACGTGGCTAGAATTATATTTGTCAGCTTATAATTCTTATTTTATATAGACTTATTTATAGCCTACGAATTCTTCTTTTCGAAATCTACGCCTGAAAAGGTCAACCAACAATTATGAATGGTAGAACCCTAAGGTTAAAAACAATGACAGTTCTGGTTAAATTAGAGTTCAACCAGTCAATTGTTTCACGCAAAATCACTTTTCATGACAACCTGGTTTGTCACTGTTTCACGCAAAAACAGCGGTTGAGCTCAACCACACCGAGTGGTTGAGCTCAAACAGTCTCTTTGGTTGACGCGAAAAAAGGCCTATAGACAAATGGAACGCTAAGTACTCGCAAATCTTTCAAAAATCTCACAAACGACATTTTCTTTTTTTTTTTTCTTTTTTTTTCAAGGACTCCGAGGTTCCCAAACAAGAGATAATATATAGTGAAAAACTAACATTCTGTGAGATTTCCCTATTCAAATCTTGACATTTTAAAATGGTTTATGACAGTCTAAAGGGTGGAGCCATTACGTTAATCTTTAAATAGGATATATAGTGTTACAGACAGAATACAACCCTATAAAACACCTGCTGATATAAGTAGTTCATCTTGTGTCCCTCTTATTGTTGAATCTGGTTATTAGCTTTGAGAGCATATCCCCAATCAGAGATACAATATTTTCTGGGAGTCTGTAGTGTAGTACAATTTGCCAGAGTCCTTCTCGCCATATCAAGTTAAAAGCCTGGTTGAAATTGATGAAGAGTAAGATGAATGAGTTATTACACCTTATTAAACCAATTAGGACAATGCCTAAGAGTAGCAAATAATAACCTTCAAGCAGCCAAAAGGAGACCGAAGTGTACTCCAAAAATCTTGCCGTCTAAGAAGAAGATGATCTTTCATGTACTCGATGAACGTCTCAAGTACAGAGTCAAAAGGAAAAGGGCTGAATAGTGTTGACTGAAAAGCCCCGTCTGCTGAATAAGAAGAAGAAGAAGACGTCTAGCTAAAAAATGTATTTTCTTTTTTCAGACACTGAGCTAAAAGGCTTTCATATAATTTTGAAAAGGGACCATTTCTCTTTTGTTAGTCTGACCCGCATTGCAGTGATATTCCAACTGACTTGGGGCTATACAGAGTAGCATGTGGATGTTACAGGTCTAGACGCTGTATGTCCATCTCTTACAAGGTTTGTCTTGAGGGGTGGGAGAAGTTATTTTCCGAAGGTAGGCTTCACTCTTTTTTAACGCCCTCCCCAAATAATTACTTAGACTTTGACTAAGGCCTTTCCACGCTTAAGAGCACATAAGGTAGCAACACTGGTTCACCACGACGACCTGTCCTGAGCCCTCAACCAAAGCTCCTCCATCAAAGACCTTGTCAGCTTTGCCTCCTTCTCCAACATCCTGCCCATGGTCATTTTGGGTCTCCCTGACTTCACTCTTTTTTAACGCCCTCCCCAAATAATTACTTAGACTTAGGCCTTTCCACGCTTGAGGGTGCATAAGGTAGCAACAGTGGTTCGCCACGACGACGAACTGTCCTGAGCCCTCAACCAAAGCTCCTCCATCGAAGACCACGCCAGCTTTGCTTCCTTCTCCAACATCCTGCCAATGGTCATTTTGGGTCTCCCTGACTTTATGACTTTATGAGTTTTCTATGACTGTGCTGGATAATGGGTTGTGTTGCAGTTGTCATTGAAATTATAATGTTTGTTATTAAATTCAATTGCTTAAAAATTTTTTACCTAGTTAGTCCAATCATATTTAAAAATGCATTCCATTTTCCTGCAACGTTTCTGACCGTGATGTCTACTATACTATTCAGAAAATCCATATTAGTGGAGGCAAAATAAAGTGGAAATTGCGAAGTCAGCAACATCATCAAGTAGCTTGGAGTTGATTTGAAAAAAAATTGAGCAAGTTTCGAAAAAAAAGACTACTTTCAAGAAATAGTATTAAAATAGTACATTCGCAGAAAGTGTTCAAAATTACTATTTTGATGAAAAATTACCAAAAGTAGAACTTTTCTACATCCTATTGCAACCTTTTTAGTAAAGCCAGCATGTGTTGAGATAGGACGAATACAAAAACGATCAAGGAAGAATGAAGAAGCGTTCAAATGCCATGAAAAAGTGTTCAAGCGCTCCAGCCTTCAAGAAAGGAGACTAATTTTTCAAATTGAGAGAACATGAGTGAATCGAAATAAGAAGCCCTAGACATAGCAGCATTTTCCGTTGCTGCAGGAAGCTACCCTTGGCAAGAATCTGAGGAATCAGTAAGACAAGAAAATAATATGCGAATACTATAAAATAATATAACATACTTATCAAACTACGGACAAAATTACTAACCTACTAATGAAATTAATCTTTTAAAACATTCCCACCGAAAGAAGTTTTCAAAAAAAAAAGTAAACAGCTAAATCAAATCAATGACGAGCAGAAACAAAGTCAAATATTTTTTTTAGCCTAAAACGACCATAATTCAACATCAATAATATTGAACCACGTAATAACATAATTAAGCCACAACAGTCACAAAGCCAACTGCAAAACAATGATAAATGATCCGTGTACACAAGAGGAAGGAATAGAGTTGCTAAGTTTCTTGGAGCCAATCGTGAAGAGCTTGAGATGCGTATTATTTAATCTAGTACTACGTCACCAAAAGTATTTTGGAAATATCTAAATAGAAATAAACCAAACGTGGCACCCCCTATATCAACATTCACAGATCAAAGTACACAATTAACAATTGATTATGATTTTGCAAAGGCCCACATTTTTAATGAGACTTTTGTTTCTTTTAAGCCAAAACCAATTCCCTTACATTTTGAAATACCGATAAAACCACCTGAAGCTACTTCACTTTTTAATGATTCGGATTTTCAGTTATTGAAGTGTTTAATGTTCCTGAAAAATTAAGCACACCAAAATCACCGGATGTAGACGGATTTGCAAATTAAATGATTAAAAAAGTAGCTGGGGAAACAGCAGAGTCACTTACTTTCATATTTAATTTATCTCTTGCACGTGGGTCATGTCCCTTCTGCCAGAAGAATGCATTAGTAAAACCTTTCAAAAGAAAGGGCTCCAAATCAGATTTTACAAATCATT
The DNA here is from genome assembly GCF_032884065.1 of Artemia franciscana. Taxonomy (NCBI): domain Eukaryota; kingdom Metazoa; phylum Arthropoda; class Branchiopoda; order Anostraca; family Artemiidae; genus Artemia; species Artemia franciscana. The sequence continues at coordinate 20,045,213 of NC_088877.1, forward strand.
GGCCAATTTCTATCACACCTATTTTTTGTTGAGTGATGGAAAAATTGATTGTAGGGCGAATTCAAAAGTTATTCGATGACAATAGTCTTTGGAGCCCTGCTCAAAATGGATTTCCGAAAACGAAGATCTTGTAACACACAACTTCTTGAGGTAATTGTTGACTTTCAGGGCTTGGCAGACCTAGGTACACCATTTGATTGTGTTTACATTGACTTTTATGAGGCCCTCGATAAGGTTTCGATACCCTTACTTCTTTGTAAATTTGCTATGTATAACCTAGGAGTAACAACAGTTTTATTCATAGCTGATTAACTACAGGAGCGTACTGAACAGGTAGTTGTTGGGGAGGTGGTATCATCTCCGATTGAACTAAAAGGTGGGGTGCCCCAGGGCAGTTGCCTAAGATCTGTTTTATTCTGTTTTTTAAAGAGCTTATTCTCTCACTTGCAGCAGTCCTCTTGATTTCTTGCATACTTTGATAATTTATTTGAGTTAACACAGAACAATAAAAATTTCCCCTTTACAGATTTTTATTTTACTTTTATACATCTATTAAGATTACTCACTTTCAGAATCCATTTCACGTCTTGAGCTGTTATTTGTCATTCCCTCGGTCATTCCTTTCATGTGCTTTAGTCGGGAGTGCAGCTGGGAATTTGAGTTTGGAGGGGGATATAAGAATAAAGCTGAAAAAGTTTTCCAGTGCGCCAACAAATGCTGACGCAGAAGCTAAATTAGATTCAAAACATAAGCTAAATTTCAAGGTTTTGGCGCTGTGCACCAACACCTTAGAACTTTGGGGGTAATCCCACCCACCTTAACTGCGCCCATCGCTCTAGTTAACAGCGCATTTCATTGCAAGTTTTTTTTTAATTTTGAAATTTAGGGGATCATAAAATAACCCTCCCCTTAAATTGTTCTTCATTCACAAAACGACCTCACAGCGTCATGTATTAACATAAGACCTGAGCTGCATGGAAATATGATAGCATTGAAAAAACTACAACAGTTTTGATTTTTTTTTTTTTTGTATATTTAATACTTGGGGAATAATATCTTCGATCGTTATTCTGTTTTCAAATGTAGTTGAAATCCTTAGCTCAGATCAACAATTCTATGATTAATATATTTCCAAGAAGCCAAATACATTTTTAAACTCTTTCAACCAAGGCCATATTTTGATTATTTTATTTTATTGCTCACTGTGCTCATTCGAAAGTGAGGCTTTAACAGTTATTGACTGTTTTTGCACCAGCACAGAAACAAGAAATCCATGAGAACAATAGAAGAAGAGAACGTAAACTAGAGAAACCTATCTCAAACACACATGAAACAAAAATTAAAAGTTCCTGCTATTTATAAGACCTAAGGGGAATCCATGCAATCAGGTCCGCATAATGTGTGGAGAGGGACTCGTCCTAAAAAATTTGGAAGGTAGGCTAGTTCTTCTTTTCAGAATGGTATCTTTCATAGTTCTGATCCGACTAGTAAAACCAATTTTTCGCCGAGTACCAATCAGAGCTGTGTTTCTCTTGAAGTCCGCATGGATGACTGACCTATTGCGGAGCTCCAAAAAGTGGTTTTTCTTGCAGCGGAGAGTACCATAGCGTACATCAGTTGGCAGTGCTAAGAAAAACCTAAAGAAGCGACGGACTAAGCAGACTACTCAAATTCAAGATAACGTTGAAAGGTTTAATAACATTGAATCTGAAAATATACTTTGTCTCTCCGACTCTAAATCAGCATTACTACTGATCCAAAATATTAATAGAATTGCTAATGACAAAGATTTATATAATATTAGAAGACAGCTTCTTAATATTAAGATCAAGGAAATGAAGTTTATTTTCAACATGTTCCTAGTCATAAAGGTATAAAATATAATGATATGGCTGATTCTCTAGCAGCAAAGGCTTCCATGTTATCTCCTGGTCCTTCCTCTGACCTCAATTCACGAGATATTATCAGGCAAAGATCCAAGGTTAATCACAGTACATTAATGTTATCTTCATTTCATACAAGATTAAATACAGTGCTATATTACCGGCTGAAATCAGGTGCCCTACTTCTAAATAGCTTGTTATTTAATTGGAAGCTACATCATTCCCCTTTAGGCCGAATCTGCTTTTCAACAGAGCAAACAATCCAGCATATTTTATTTGATTGCCAGGCTCAGAGTGAGGAGACTGTTGCTCTTAAGCGTTTCTGCTCCTAGGCTAAGATTCCAAATACTTATACAGCTATCCTGGATTCTAACCTGCCATGGGAAATTGATCGTAAGATATTTAAGGCAGCAATTGATACCTTAAAGAAGAGAAATATTGTTTAATAAAGATTAAAGCTCAAAGAAGTCAATTTTTAAAGGGACGCGATTTATCCATAGTTTTTGATTGTGCAGAAGAGAGCGGGAATGAGTAGGAAGAGCCGTATGGCCGGCCTAGTGCCTTAAACTGCTGGGGACAGGTAGCTCAGGTACTCGCACTTCCCACAATCAATAACAATGTATTATTGTTCATAATCGTATATATCCAATGTTTGTAGACTGGAGGAGAATAGCGCTTCCAGTAGCTAGTTTTTCTGAAGAAGAAGTCAAAGAGGTGAAAGGACTTGTTGTTAGTCCATATACCTCCCTACAATTTTTGGAACTGGAACTGGTTTAAGTTAATACTTATAAGCATAGTTATTCAATGTTGAAACTTTTTTTGTTAAGCGTGTCATTCTATTATAATTAAATGATTTAGCACTGGCTTAATTTCCTCCGGATTTTACATATTTCACATTAATTTGAGGTCAGAGTGAGTTGAAAAATTATCTAACATACTCTCTGGTATATTTGAAGATATAGGAAGGGGCTAAATTAGTGGAATCTTTGGTTAAATTGTTCAGGTAATATCTTGGAAAATGTTTTATTCATACTGTAAAAGCAAAATAATCTATAAAAAGTCCTAAATGATAAGATTTTGGCTTTGCTGAGCTACCCTATACAGAGGGTAAAATTCTAGTTTGACTTTTTTTTTGTTTTGAATTTGGAATTCTAATACCAGGTTATAGATTAAATTTCAAGTGAAATTCCAGTTTAGCTACTTTTTGCAATCTTTGAAAGAAGTTGTGTTAGGAGAATGAAACTTTCAGTGATTAATCCATAGCTAAATATATGCTCTGAGAAGCTATTGCTAAGCTTATGTGATAACCCTCTTCTGATTTTTGATTCTTAGAATTTTGCATACCTGACTGGTCTGTAACTATTAAAATTTTGGCAAAACAATATCTTACCTTAATTTTCAGCTAGCAGTTTCTATTTCTCTGGTTTTAGCTCTGAAAATGCAATTCTTGTTACTTGAGTAGAATCTTAAGCCATAGGCTATCAGTGTTTCATATCTGAATTTAGGAAATGTATTTCCTGGAAGTTTCCAAATCTTGGAAACTTCATAAATTGGAATTGAACAAAGTTATGACACTAAAAATGCTTTTTTTCTTGTCATTTAAGTAGAAAATTTATTTTGCAAGGGTTTCACTTTTATAACACAAACATTTTTAAGGGTGTAGACCAAATATTGAAATTCCCAACTGTCATCATCACTGGCCAGCAATTCTACAGGATTTAATCCTTATTTCATTGGACAATGTGATTTAAGGTAAATATTTTTAAGAGAGAGAAGGAGTAGAATTATATGCTTCAAAACATTTTCCCATGACATAGTTTAGTCTCTAGACCCATCCCTGAAAGTTTCATTTTCCTAACCTATTCCTTTTTCAAGATAATACAAATTTATCTAAACTAGAATTTTACCAAACAGAGTTATTAACCTCATAACTTGTAATAACATATTGTCCAGGCTAGCCTTTGCAATCTATACAAATTTTGACTCTTCACCAGAAAGCACTATCATAGGCTTAGCCTAACAAAAGAACAGTAGGCCTACCTAACTGATTTGAAAGCCAAATCGTATATATATAGAGAGAAGAAAAATTTAATTTGACTATCAATATCTTACTTAAAACATAGGAACCCTGATTTCAGAGAGCAATAATTATCTAGAATTTTATTTAGCTTAGAAACAGAGAAGTTGTTTTGAAGTCAAGTTATAATGTCATTCCCTGGTGCTAACACTTCATAACCAACATGTCTGCAATATAACAATCTAATTGCTCTTTTACAGCCTAAAGCATAGCTATTTGTTATCATAAAAAATTAAGTGCAGTTCTATAATGAAAAGAAAACAGCAAACTGCTTAATCTTAATAAAAAAAAAATCTGAAGTGCTTTATGTTTCCTCAATAGAAAATATATATTAATTTCGTTTCTAGTAGAATACTAGTTAAGTATAAACCAGCAAATGTGTAAGAATTTTTTGAGGGGGGGGGGAGCAGCTGCCTAAAATTAACAACATATTTCTGATAAGTACAAAAATATAACAAATTAAGCTAAACTAGGAAAATAGTTTTTTTTTTCTCACTGAACTATTACCATGACACATAATGTGTTGTAAGATTTTTGCAGTACTTGTGCACTATAGCCACCACACTCAAGTTCTATTGAGAATTTAAGTTTGGCTAATGTTTATGACATAAAATAAAATATGATTAATATATGACACTTTATCAACAAATTTATGAAAACTACAACAAAGAATCTTGGAATTTATAAATCAGCATCATATCTAAATATATCTTACATTGTGGTAGATTGTTTTAACGCCCTACTGTACAGGGGTAAATATTTAAATTATGTATGATAGGCAATTATCAGAAGAGTAATCTATTAAAAGTCTCCTGAGCTATATAGGGAAGTTTTTTTCTTTTTTACTTGCTTTAGCTTGTATCCATTTCCTGATTGCCATATAAATTCCATAAGTCATAGTTTATATATACATGAGCTTATATATATAAGTGCATATATATAATAACATAAGCTTATATATATAGACTATAGCTTGTTGCTAATTTTTCTGGGTATATAATGTTTGATTTGGTAAAGCCCTAGAGAAGGACCTGAAAAGAAAAAAACATAATAAAGAAAAAATTCATGCTTTATAATTTTTAGAATAATAGCTGGTAACACATTTTATGTACAACTTTGCTCTACTTTACCCCTGAATCCTCCAAATATAAAAATCTATTGCTGAAATTTCCAATTTCCTATTTTTTTGGTCAATATGTCTCTCTAACTTCATCCCAGGTAGCTGTAAATTTAACCAAATGTGACAAACAATAACTAGAAAAACAGGTGACAGGAGGTTAAATGCATTGAAAATATGAAATTTGAGCCATATTTCTGCACATTAGGAGGGGGATTGAGATAAAGCTTAGCCTAGCTGAATGATTTTCTCTTGCCATTTAGGGTAATTGGAAGGTCACTTGTATATGATGCTGTCCCTTTTGGTTTTAGTTGGATAGAAAAAAATCCAAAGAAAATCCCCTTTGAAAAGATAGGAGCCCCAAAGTGAGATTATATTTGTCAAAGCTTGGAGGTTTGTCCCTTCTGTCTGTTAAAACAAAACAGATTCTTAATTGAAGCTTTGTTCATTTCTCTCTTAAGGGTGCCCAATAATTATGATATAAGGTACTTTTCTTTATTCATTTGTCTTCTTTGTCTTCTAAAAGACTTTATTTTATTCTTGATGTATCACAAATTTCTCATTTTTACCAGAGGTTCCTTTGACCTACTTTGAAATCCCTGGTCTCAAAATTACATTTGACTTAGTTAAAGCTAGGAGACTTAGACCTTGTGTTTGTTTAAAGAAAGTGAATAAACATTAGTAAGTTGTACTGCACTAAAGCCCTAGTGTGATCACAATTCAAAACAAAAAAAGAAAATTCACTTCAGAATATTCAACATTGTCTAACATAACAGAAACAAAGAAAAAAAATACAAATTTTACTTCTGTGCTCTATTGTCAACGTGAAAAGTTGTCCAAAATTTTAAAATCTTGCAAAACATTCAACCCTCATCACATTTGCAAGCCATCTCTCATCAAACCTACACTTCATTTCTCATTCCATTCAATTCTACACATACTTCAAATGACCCACACTCTCATTAGTACTTCCACAGATATGGCCAAAGTAAGGACCATCTTGTTTACATTTTATTATATCTAGAAGTTTTCTGTAGCTAAGTCAGTACTCAAATATTTTCTTACACCTTTGTAAACAACCTTAAGATGGTAAAATAGGTTGGATTATCAAAATTTTTAGTGACCACAATATATTTCAATCATTACCAAGTGTAATATAAAGGGCAACCAATGGTAAAGGATCTGAATAAATATTTTAAGGTAATTAAAAAGGTTTAATACCCAAAAACTTGATAAAACTAAAAGGGACTTCTTAATGATTGATTACTTTAAAATATCTACATTATACACAACAATAAACCTTTGCTATAAAGGGAAAGTCAGAAAGGCCCAAAGAACTATTCAATACTAATTGTGCTTTGAGACTGTTAGGTGATTGTCTAAATGATTTTGGAAATCAATGAAGATAAAATGTGTGCAAACTCAACACCAATATGCAAGTAAGTAAGTATGGCAGCACAGACACATCAAGATCTAAACTGGCAGTGCTAATTTCCACTTTGTGACCCTGTGACCAAGAATTGCAATGAAGGGCTGGGGGCAGAAATCCTGTGCTTTTGTACACCCTCCTGGCTTACCTTTCCCATATTTCTCCATTTCCCATTTAAAGCTGGTTTAAATCAGTCTAACATCACTGACCCCCATTCAAAACAAATAAACTGGCAATACCAGGAATCAAACCTGTACCCCATTGACAAAGGATTACTAACTAAGAGTGCTTTCCACTTAGCCAGGAACTCCATTATGACCAGAGTAAAACAACTATTTTAAAAAAAAATATTGAAAATAAAACCAAGATGGATTTACAGCCATTTTCACTAATCTTCTATACACATTATATTTTACTTAGACAAGTTATTTTGAGGCAGGTGTCAACAAAGATCCAGTAGGGATTGCATCTACTCAAGATGCAAACTAGCATGGTGAATGCTTAGCTTTGTGATATTCTTGTCTTAAAATAATAAAACAGCAAATTTACATTTGCTAGTTGTTTTCTAAACACTCATTTAAGCAAAACGCAAAACCATTTGCAACAGCAATACACCCATGATTAGGATCTATCTAAAATGCTTTACAACAGAAGGGACACATGTCTCCCAAAGCATATATGCAGCTTTAATGCTGTTCTTTGTCATCTACAAAAATAATTAAACTGTATCAGATGTATATTGATTTAAGATACTTCTAAGACTTTTAGCCAATTATGTTAAATAAAAGGCCAGGCATTTCTTTACAATTTATACAATGTATAAAAGAGCACCAGGGGGTTAGATTAAAAAAAAAACTTTCAGGGATGGGTCTAAAGGCTAAAGTATGTTCTGAGAAGGTCTGCTTATATATAAAATAAAAAGAAACTGGTTTCAATTTCACAAATTTCCTCAATCCCACTTTATAAGGTTTTAACAATATGTAAATACACTTCCTGAATTTTGAAAACCAATAATTATAAATGGTATAAGTCTACAGCTAAAAACAATGACAGTTCTGGTTAAACCAGAGTTCAACCAGTCAATTTTTTCACGCAAAAACAGCAGTTGAGCTCAAACAGTCTCTTTGGTTGATGCAAAAAAAGGCCTTAACCTTGGCCTTCATGTATGTCTAATTTTAAAATATAATGCCTGAAACCCTTTTCTAATATTTTAAGAAACCTTGAATTAGTTTCCCATAAAACCAAGATAATCTTTAATGATGAATGGATAAGATTTCAAAGTCTTAACCAACATCCTGAATTTTCACCTTTCAGAAGTTTTAAATTCAGCGCTTCTTTCTATTGATCCGACGGACGTCGGCCCCATTCACAGCGGATAAGAATCTAGCACGCCAGCGGACGACTACCCTTAGTTCACACTGCTGCGATTTCGCGCAAAATCGTGCGATGTTGATGATAATGACAAAAATCATGCGACATACGAAGCAAAACCATGCGTTTTGCTGCAATTAAAAATGCGTTCATAATTTCAGCTCCTACAACAAATTGCATGAGTTCAATAATTTCAACTTTTTGCGACAAGTTGCATACCTTGTTCTGATTTAAAAAAGAGAAAAAAAAATAATGGAGGTGACTGAAAAACTAATTATGGCTGTTAGGTGCCAGCCCATATTATTTTCAAAGAATATGAGTGATCACTGCAAAAAACACCTTGTGTTAAAGGCCTGGGAAACGGTCTCAGGGGAAGTTGGTGTTAGTGGTAAGCATGTCTACTAACTTTTTGTAGGCTATATTTAGTTCAAATTTCTAAGGGTTACTAGCAATCTACAACAAAGCCCTGATTTTGGATGACCTAGGTCAGACACAGGGTTTATCTAGCATTTACTATACTCTTTGGTAGGCCTATGCCTAACATTAAGTTGGGTTCATGACTTTCTTATGATGGCAGTCAAGATCAAAGGTCTTCACTAGATTCAAGGATCGAATTTTCTTTGACCTTTTAAAATCTAGTGATCATTCAAATTGGGGGATCACTAGATTTGTAACATAATGCATATCCCCTGATACACTAAATCTAACTGTAGAGAAAATAAAATTTAAATGTCTCCAGACCTATCTAGACCATATCTAGTAGGCCAATAGAACTGAGATTTTCCATTGCCAAGCTGCTGCTAAGAATCAGAAACACAAAGAATTGAGATTAGAAAGCAGTTGTGTTTATAGGTCTTGAATATTTAGACCAATAAGATCTGTCACATATTTTACCACCTTTTAGTTAAATTCTTGTTTAGTCATTATCTTTATTCATGTTAGTCAATAATCAACACTTAGTTATTGATAAATTATTTCCTTAACAAGTCTTGCAATTATAGGTAGCTAGAGATACTCAATATTATCTATATTAGGTAATATCTATATTAGGTAAGTGGAAGCAAGAAAAACGACTTCAGAGATCTAGCGGACAAAGAAAAACGATATTTATCTCCAAAGTAGTCCGCGCGTGGGTTCGCGGAGACAAGAGAAACATAGCTCATGTGTGGTAGACGGACGTATAACCTGTTTGCTTTTTAAGAAGAACAGGAAATATATGTCAGAAGGAAAACTGATTACAGGGGAAAACATCCTCTGATAGAAATTTCTTGAAAAACATAACCGCTGCATTTATTTGTTTTGTTTTTTGTGTCAAAAAAACAACAGCAACGCTTTAAGAAATTTATAATAAAAGTTCTTGTGATATTTACCTAGATTTATCAGCAGTCAGTTGAACCAATCTTATACCAAACCATCTTCTAGACAACAATATAGTGTTTTTTTGTGGATGGTGAAGTAATCCCTTTGAAAGAGTGGCAGACAGTCTGGTTTTGTAATATCAATTTTACTCTTCTTATTTTTGATTGTATTAAAGCTTATTCCAATAGGCAATGCATAGAACACCACCCAAAAAAATCCCCCCGGACCCTACGCCAAGTACCACTGAAAACATTCAACCCCTTGGCTGGTCAAGTCAACTTTCTCAAAGCTCACATGAGGTGTCATTGAATAGTACAATGGTGGAAGTCGGGGCGTATGTCACAATACAGGATGAGACAGAAAATGAATTTCAAGAGGTCCTTTCAAGAAACTCAAAAAAAAAGGAAAAATATTTCACCAATCAAAAATAATATCCCTTCCCATGATCCAACATTCCCCTCACAAAACCTTAGAATTTACTTAAAAATCACTCCAGATACCCCCTTTGAGATAAAAAAGGTAGCTCTTTTGAGGGTAGCAATCTTTAAAATGTTAAAATCAATGTTTTCATTAAGCATTAACCATGATGGATCTCTGCTAATAGCCCTTCAAGATTCTAAAACAGCAGATATATTACAGAATTCAAAATCTCTTTTTAACATACCAATAAAATCCGTTCTCTGGACCCCAAACCAAAACCCAACTAAAATAGTAGTGTATAACATCCCTCCAGAAATTCCTATTCAGGATCTAAAAGAAGGACTCTCTGACAGAACTGGTAACCCAATCCCAGTAGCTGATGTAAAACAATTGGGTAAACCAGATGCCAATGGCCAAAAGTTAAGCAAGTCTTTCCTATTCGCACTAAGAGAAGAAAATAATATCCTGGATCAGATATTCCTATTTGGACAAAGGAAAACCCACAAGCCCTACAAGCCGAAACCCATCCAATGCCTAAAATGTCTAAGACTAGGGCACACAAAAAACACATGCAGTGAAACATTAAATGAATGCAATTCTTGTAAAAACTCCCACCCCACTGGAATGATAAATTGTAAAAACAATCAGCCAAAATGTATCAACTGCAATGGTCCCCACGATTCTACTGATAAAACTTTATTCCCTGTATATAAAAAACGAGCACTAACACTCCAAATAGCAACAGAAAAAACATACCTTACCCTTTTGCAGCAATGGAAGGAAATGCAGCTCAATCACACCTGACCAAAAACCTTGTGAAACCACCCCACCCTCTCACCCACAGACCAACCATTCTACCAAAAGCATCAAGCACCCCCAATAAGACTCCTTCCTCAAAGCAACCAAGCTCACATTCCTATAAGAGAGATTCACCCTGGACAAACCTTCTAGCATCTACAAGTAATGATAGAAGATCAGAATGGCCACCTCTCCCAAGTAGAAATGAATCAGAAGTATTAACGGGTATTAATCAAATTATCAACAAAAAGCCAGATGAAAATCCAAATGAATTAACACCTAACATGTGCCTATTTATACTAAATTCTAATGCAGTACAGTCAATGAACCTGAAACAACCACAAAAAGCAAAAATAATAAGCGAATTGGCAAAATTGTACCTACCCAATCACATGCATATCCAAGCAAAAAAAGATCTTGCTCTGCTCCTAGCAAAGCTAAAGATTGATACACAACAAAATGAAAATTAAAACAACAAAGCAGCATATTTCAATACTTCAGAAAACCATGAAGTATTAGAAAACCAATGAAATACCTAAGAAAACCATCCCTTGCCACATATTTAAGTAAATTACAAGCAGAGGCTAACCTCAAGAGAACAATAACTAATGCCAAATATAATTATTGGAATAATTTTGCAAATAATCTTTCCAGAGAAACATCTGATCCAAGAATACATAGACTTATAAGCAAAATCTGTGGGGAAAAAACATCCTCCAACCCTCTTATGTATGAACTAATACATGGGAATTCCCACTATGATAATGACATTGATAAGACAAAATTATTTGCCTCCCTTTTCTCAAAAAAGCTAACATCAAAAAACAAAAATATCACCACACAAATCATGTCAAATCCTATTTACCAGCCCCGACCAGGTTCAGATTATATAAACCATCCCTTCTCAATACATGAGTTGAATAATGCAATACAGCATATCAAGGCCAATGCTAAAAGTAGCTATGATAATATACACCCTATATGGATAAAGAATCTTACCCCTTTGTACAAACAGGAGCTCCTAAATTGCTATAACCATGCATGGGCTACATCCACATTCCCTAATAACTGGAAATGTTCATCTCTCATACAAATTTTAAAGAAAAACAAACCTAAACATGACCCTCAGTCATATAGACCTATAATGATTACCCCAGTGCTGGGAAATTAATGGAGAAAATGATTTACCATCGGCTGCTTTGGTTTGTTGAGAAGTATAATCTGATACCTCTTACTCAAACTAGCTTCAGGAAACACCACTCATCAACAGATGCTTTCATAGTGTTAACAAATGCAATAAGCGAATCCCTATCAAAAAATAATGTCTTAACTGCTGCATTCCTAGATTTTGAAGGAGCTTATGATAATTTTGACCACCAGATTCTCTTAGTTAAACTTACAAACCTTGGACTACCCCCCAAACTTGTATCCTTCATAAAATCCTTTATAGAAAACCAAAGTTTCATTGTTTGTGTAGGTTCACCCTCTTCACCCAAAACTTCAATAACCAAAGGCCTTCCACAGGGTGCACTCCTGAGCTGCCTCCTATTTTCACTTTTTCTTTGGGACATGAACCTCCCACATACCAATCTACAGTACGCTAACGATCTGGTATTATGGGCAACTGGCAATACCTTCGAGATTGTGCATTCAAAGTTGCAAAATGCACTTTTCCAATTTGAAAAGTTCTCCCAAAAGTCCATTTTACCTACTGCACCCACAAAGTCAAAAATTATCAAATTCCACCATAAGCGAAATCATTATGATGCTAGGCTAACATTAAATGGAATACTTATCCCAGAGGACAATCAAATTAATTATCTAGGGCTCATACTTGACCAAAAACTAAATTTCCACCTCCACATCACAAATACAATAAAAAAGTGCTATAGAAAAATTAGAATAATTAAAAGGCTACTAGCCACACCTTGGGGCTGTAATGAGAAAACACTACTCCAATTTTATAAATCTTATATAAGACCCATATTGATTATGGCCACATAGTTTATGGTGCTTGTGCTAAGACCCACATGCAAAAAATCGAAGCGACGCAAAATGATATAATTCGTCTTATATTTGGTCTTAGGAAACCAACAAAAACTAAGTTTCTGCTTACTGAGAGTGGACTATCACCAATAAATGAAAGAAGAAGTTCTCTACTAATTAAGTACCTTACAAAAACTGAAGCCAATGATTCTCACACCCTGCATAACTGGTTAAGAAATCCATCTATGTTTAGAGGCGTTGCAAATGAATATGCAAATATCCAGAAGAAGTTCCCAGTGCCAGTCAAATCTATTGCACCCACATTCCCCCAAACCCCCCCTTGGAGTTGGTCAACCCCCATAATAAAGACTGACTTCTCAAAGTGGACCAAAGAACTTACCCCCATTTCTTTTATTCAGAAAAAATTTGCCGAGCTAAATAATGTTGCTTATAAAAACCATTTTCAAATTTTTGTAGATGGGTCCAAAATGAATGAGAAAGTGGCAAGCGGAGCATTCTTCCCAACCCATAATATCGCTTTAGGAGAGAGATTACAAGATAATTCATCTGTAATGTCTGCCGAGCTAAATGCCATAATCAGGGCATTAGATTTCCTCATAGTTAATGAATATATGAAAGTTAATATTAAAAATATTATAATATATTCTGACTCTTTGTCAAGCCTTGAGCTTCTTTCGTCAGCTTTTCAAAATAAGATGGATATTGACACATTTCTTTGTCTTAGGATTATTGATATTTTTGCTTCAAATGGTATTTTAACTCATATACAGTATATTCCAAGCCACTCAGGTATAATAGGTAACCATAAGGCAGATGAAATAGCAAAAAATGCTTTAAATATTGACCAGCCAAGTGGGAGACCAATCCCCATTAGAGATATTTACCACTGGAGATTTACAGAGGTACTAATAAATAATAAGAATCCTACCCTATCACCTTCCCCAAGTAAGCACCTTTCCAAGATTTATCATAGGATTCGGTCAGGTTCAAATGCCCCCCCCCCCTTTGCAGGTCATGTAATTTTAAGAATGAAACAATAGATCAGTGCCTATGTGAATGTAATATGCTGACGTCTGCACAGTATACCCTGCGATGTAAAATGTTAGAATGCTTCAAACACCACAAAATTCCACTAACAGCCAAGAGTCTTGCTGACCATACTCTCCCGCAGAGCACAGAGATCAATATATAATCTCTTATAATTCAACTGCTGGTATCAAAAGATATACTTCAAGAAATCTGAGCAGATACATATCATACAAGACAAACCAGCTCCATAGCTCTGTCGATCTCACAGAGTGAGCCAAAAGGAAAAGGGCTAAATAGTATCGACTGAAAAGCCCGTCTGCTGAATAAGAAGAAGAAGAAGATTACAAGTAATAGACCATTGAAAATTGCATGTTTATCTGTTTCATTCATTGCCATTTAAGTATTTGTGCAGTAATTAAATATGATTTTTAACTCATTCTGGATAGTTTTACTTTCTAGCTATATTTCAATTTTTCTTCAAACTGTTTCTGCTTTACATTCCCAGCTTTAGTTTAGGTAGAAAATTTTTGATCTGCTTATTTAATTCTAATAGATTTGGTATCATAGTTTATCCAATTCATGGCTGAGAGTAATCAGGGTAAAGGTTTGGTTAAGCTACTTTTTTCTGTCTTGGTAAGAGGGCAGGTTAGGATAATGATACTCTCTGGGATAAGTCTACATTTTGAGGTGTGTCATTGGAAGGTATTTCGATTCATCTATCTCCACTCCTTCTCTCTCTAGATGGCCCTGATTTTTGATGAAATTTACAAATCCTTGTGTTATGAAAGTGAAGCTTTACTAAACAGATCCTCATAGAACAAAACTGTTTTCAGCTTCACAACTTTGTTCAATCCCAATTTATAATGTTATAAAGAACTGTAACTACTTATCCTAAATTTAGATTGACATGGCTTAAAATTCTACTCTAATAATAAGGATTATCCTACATTTTCAGAAATAAACCAGAGACAAAGAAATTAATAACTGAAATTAAAGGTAAATTATTGTTTTGTCAAAATTTCAGAGTGTATAGTCCTGTCAAGTAGGCAAATCTCTTAGACCTAGAAGTCAGAAAAGGGTCAACATGGAAATTTGGCAATACCTTCCCAGAGTATGTTCTTAGCCCCAGACTCTTCAATGAAAGTTTTATTATTTTCTAACCTAGTCCCTTTCCAAAATAGCAGAAAGGGAATATTCTAGTTCAGTGACTTCTTGCTAACTTGGAAATGGGTTAGGTTAGGAAAATTAAAACATTCAGAGATGGGTCTACAGGCTAAAGTATGTCCTTGGAAGGTATTTTGAAGTACCTACCTCAATTCCCTTTACCTCTAGAGGGTCCTGACCTTTGGTGACCTTGCAAAATAGATCTTCTGCTTGAATGAAGTGCAACAAAAAAAATTTCAGCTTCACAACTTTGCTCAATCCCAATTTATAAGGTTTTTAAGACATGCAAATACATTTCCTAAATTTTGGGGAAAAAAACATCTATATGGCTCAGAATTCTTCTCAAGTAACAGAAATTGCATTTTGAGAAGTAAAGACAGAGAAAAAGCAACTGGTAACTGAAAATTAAGGTAAAATGTCTAAATTTCAATGGGTATAGACCTGTCATATAGGCAAATTTCCCTCTAGATAGAGAAGGAGTAGAGGTGAGTACTATACAATACCTTCCCTGGATATACTTTAGCCTGTAGACCCATCCCCAAAAGTTTCATTTTCCTAACCTAACCCCTTTTTAAGATAGTAAAAGGCACTAAACTAGAATTTTATTGCAGAAAGTACCTAAATAGGTAAATATTTTGTTGTTTGTATTATTAACCTACAAAAAATTGAACATATGACTAGATGCCATTTTTCTGTTGTTTTTTTTTTTTCTGAATATAGTAATTGCTTGTCTTTCAAATTCAATTTTAGGACCTTTAAAAATAATATTTCATTCTATTTTTTTTTTTGGAAATTCAAATGGATTATAAGGTTTGTTTCAAACTTGTTATTTCATTATAATTCCATTTTGTAAAAGTTGTATAATTCACAAACATTTATTTGTCAAGATTAAGTGGATTAAAAAAGAAATCAAAACAAATGTGCCATGTTTTCTTCTTGTTCTATTAGGCTGCTTGAAAACTGCCATTTCACCTATATGTCAAATAATACCAAAGCTGACAGAATAAACATGGCAGATCAATTAATAGAGAACTTATTTCCAATATTTATCCAACTTAATTGTGATAAAACAATGCTTATGGACTATCAAATTTTAAAAAATAGATTTATAATCAAATAGTAAGTTTGAAATCCATGGTCTAAGGCTTTTAACACCCATAAACTAGAAATTTGTTGGTTGTTTTCAAGGGTTCAAAGGGGCTTAAATTTGAATTTGCAAGAGAAGTAATTATTATATTTGTAAAAAGCATAAAAAAGCATCAATTGGTATATTTGCTTTATTTGTAAGTCAATAATATGAATAGCAAAATATTTACCCCTAAACTAGAATTTTACCAAAATGAGTTCCCTGAGATAATTAAGTTTTTTCCAGTTTACTTTATGCTCAAAAAAAGTAAAATCAAGACAATTTGCACTCTTCTAGGGATGTGATAAATGCTGCTGTCCTAGATAAGGTGACTTGGCTGTAAATTATTTTCTTTACCACTTTTGTTTTTAAAATAAGTAGAGAGGTTCTGCTAGACTTGCTGTAGGATTCTAGTGACTGTACAATGAAAAATGCAAAATTTTCCCTCTCCCTCCCAAAAGAAGAACCAGTTGGTATTGAAAACCTTAAAGCTGACAAGAATTCAAAATAACAACTCTTGTTGTTCTATTATCACAACTCTTAACAGGCTCCCACTTCTAACATTCCTCTAAGGTCATCTATTTTTTGTTCAAAATACAAAGTATGACAAAGTGAAAACATTTTTGCCTCCTGGATCCATCTTGGGTGTATTCATACCAAGAAATCATGAACTTATAGCTTGTACCCCTTCCCCTGGGGGCTGTGGTGGGTTAAGTCATCCTCAAAGACAGAGTTATTAGAATTTTCAAATTGCTCAACAAAATGGTTATCTAAAAATTCTGATGGGACAACTTTGGGAAGAATGGGCATGGAAGGGGGGGGGACTTGCAGTCTTCCAATATTTTTGGTTACTTAAAAAGAGCAATATAACCTTTGATTTCTTATAAAATGAGCCCCCTCCAGATCTTCTAGGGTAACTGGTTTGACACAATCACCCCTAGGAAAACAGACATGTATTTGTGATCTTACTTCAAGCAAAAAATACAAAATCTCATGTTTTGTTTATAGGAGCTTGAAATCTCCACAGTGAGATTCTCTGATATTTTGATCTTTATGATGTGATTTTCATTCAGATCACTTATGGTTTTGGTGGTGTTACCTCCCTTTTTCTAAAATTGGGCAAATTTTCTCAAGCCCATAACTTTTGATGGGTAAAATTAAACTTGGAGAATAAAATGTATAATGAATAAGCACCAAAGATCAATTCTTTTGATGTACTCATTGTTACCAAGACTCTCTTTTAGAGCTTTGGTTACTATTGAGCTGCATTGCTCCTTACATACAGTTTGTTTCCACAAACTGTTTGATGAAAATTTAAAGTTGAAACAAAAATAATCTGTTTATTCCTAAAGATAGGTAAACCTTCTTAAGCTGTTTGGGGCCATATGTTTTAGCTTATTATTTGTTTCTGTCTATCTATGTTTTTCTTTTGTGATCTTTGCCACCAAAAAGTGGATAACTTCTTAGAGGTCTTTTTAATTAAGATTTGAATCCATGATTATTTTTTTTAATTTTAAAATGCACATGTTCATTAAATTAGTTCACATGAGCATTCAACTGCTTTTCTGTTTAGTAATTTCAACATGCCTGATGTTGATAGGGTTGAAGGAGCCCATCTTATATCACCACAAATTCCCTTGATAACAGCCTTCTGATACAGATTGTAAACCAGCCAACACAATTCAGTCACCAACAGCAACCATTTTTACTTGACTTATTTGTGATAAACTCACATATTTGGCAGCTGGTGGATGTAATATTGCTTGACCAAGCCAAAGCCTTTGACAAAGTTCAACACCAATTACTACCTTTCTAATGAAAGGCATATGGAGTGCACAAAAATATAATAGCCTAAATAGATGCCTTTCTAACTGGCAGGACTCAGAATGTTTTGATATACAATGGAAATGCCATCTATCCTGAACTGCTACCTGTCAGTGCCATAGGGTACCATCTTGCAGCCCACATTATTCAGCACATACATCAATGACTGTACAGCCAACCTAAAGAATCCTTTGGTGCTATATGCTGATGACTGAAAGCTCCTAGGACTGGCTAAAAAAAACTTAAATCAGTTGACTATGCAAGAAGATCTGAACATACTATCCAGAATATTATTTTACTGGTGTCTTCAGTTCAATGTCTCAAAATGTATAGGTCTGCATCTTGTATGCAAAAATTCAAAACATTCATATCACATAGGTGATGCTGAGGAGAAGGCCCTGGAGCTCATTGTTGCCAATGACTTGTCCCCACTATAAGATGGATTTGAAGGTACTAGAGAGTGTTCAAAGAAGGTTGACAAAGCTTATCCCTGCATTGCAAGATAAATCCTATGAGAATCATCTCTCAATTCACTCAAACTCACAACTTTAGTATACTGCAAGATAGGAGGAGACATAATAACAAGTCATAGGCTGCTAGAATTTAACCTCTTAAATCATGTTTTCTCCTTGTCCCTCTCAACCACTACAAGAAGACATATCAAGAAACTACTGTTCAGTCTCTTACTCTAGAAGCTTTCAAGAAAGGAGTTGATAAAGACTGGACTGGTGCTGAATGGAGACTGAACTGGGATATCCGATCATAACCTAGGAACACCACCAGCAAAATTTTCTACAGGAGGTTCTGCACCATCTTATCTCACTGGACATGCAATTTAAGGTAATTAATATTCAGAAAGTAATCATTTATCCTATGCTTGAGGTAAGAACTGGGGCAGCTGATTACAAACTGAATGTTTTCATATAGCCAACAGTAGAAATTCCTATAAATTTATATTCTTGTTTAATAAAGGAATTTAATTTTATTAGTTACTAGGATCCATGAAGAAGATCTTAGCGTTTTTACGGCACTTGATATTAACCAAGTGATATATAGCAGTTGCCAATTCTGTCGGTCCTGGTTTTGCTACTTTAGGCACTTCCAGGTAAGCTAGGACGATGAAATTTGGCAAGCGTATCAGAGACCGGACCAGATTAAATTAGAAATAGTTGTTTTCCCGCTTTGACCATCTGGGGGGGGGGGGGTGGGGGCCTGGTTAATTCGCAAAAAATAGAAAAAATGAAGTATTTTTAACTTATCAGCGGGTGATTGGATCTTAATGAAATTTGATGTTTGGAATGATATTGTGTCTCAGAGCTCTTATTTTAAATCCCGACCGGACCTGATGACATTGGGGGGAGTTGGAGGGGGAAAACCTAAAGTCCCGGTTTTGCTACTTTAGGCACTTCCAGGTACGCTAGGACAATGAAATTTGGCAAGTGTATCAGGGACTGGACCAAATTAAATTAGAAATAGTCGTTTTCCCGATTTGACCATCTGGGGGGGGGGGTAGGGGCTGGTTAATGTGGAAAAAATAGAAAAAATGAAGTATTTTTAACTTATGAGCGGGTGATTGGATCTTAATGAAATTTGATGTTTGGAATGATATTGTGTCTCAGAGCTCTTATTTTAAATCCTGACTGGGTCTGATGACATTGGGGGGAGTTGGAGGGGGGACACCTAAAATCTTGGAAAACACTTAGAGTAGAGGGATCAGGATGAAACTTGATGGGAAAAATAAGTTCAAGTCCCAGATACATGATTGACATAATCGCAACTGATTTGCTCTCTTTGGGGTAGTTGGGGGGGGGGAGTAATTCTTAAAAATTAGAAAAATGAGGTATTTTCAACTTACGAACGGGTGATCGGATCTCAATGAAATTTGATGTTCAGAAGGATATCGTGTCTTAGAGCTCTTATTTTAAATCCCGACCGGATCTGGTGATGGGGGCGGGGAGTTGGGAGGGGGAAACCTAAAACTTGGAAAACACTTAGAGTGGAGGGATTGGGATGAAACATGGTGGGAAAAATAAACACAAGTCCTAGATAGATGATTGACATAAATGGAACGGATCCGCTCTCTTTTGGGTAGTTGGGGGGGGGGTATTTCTGAAAAAAATGAGGTATTTTTAACTTACAAATGGGTGATCGGATCTCAATGAAATTTGATATTTAGAAGGATATCGTGGTTCAGAGCTATTATTTAAAACCTGACCGGATCTGGTGACATTGGGGGGGGGGAGTTGGGAGGGAGAAACCTAAAAATTGGAAAACACTTATAGTGGAGGGATCGGGATGAAACTTGGTGGAAAAAAAACACGAGTCCTAGATACATGATTGACATAACCAGAACGGATCCGCTCTCTTTGGGGTAGTTGGGGGGGGGGGTTAATTCTGAAAAATTAGAAAAAAGAAGTATTTTTAACTTACGAACGGGTGATTGGATCTCCATGAAATTTGATTTTTAGAAGGATATCGTGTCTCAAAGCTCTTATTTTAAATCCTGACCGGATCTGGTGACATTGGGGGAAGTTTGGGGTGGGGAGACCTAAAATGATGGGAAACGCTGAGATTGGAGGGATTGGGATGAAACTTGGTTGGAAAAATAAGCAGAAGTCTTGCATACGTGATTTACACAATTAGAACGGATCCGCTCAATTGCGGGGGGGGGGGGGGTAATTCTGAAAAATAAGAAAAATGATGTATTTTTAACTTACGAAGGAGTGATCGGATCTTCATGAAACTTCATATTTAGAAGGACCTCGTAACTCCGATATCTTATTTTAAATCTCAACCGGATCAAGCGTAATTGGGGGGGCAGTTGGGGGGACCGGAAATCTTAGAAAATACTTAAAGCGGTGAGATCAGGGTGAAACTGGATGGGAAGAATAGAAACCTGTCTAAGATACGTGACTGACATAACTGGACCGGATCTGCTCTCTTTGGTGGAATTAGGGGGGGGGGAATTTTGAAAATTGAGGTATTTGTAACTTACGAAAGGGTGACCAGATCTTAATGAAATTTGATATTTAGAAGGATCTTGTGCTGTAAAGTTCTAATTTCAAATTCCGACCAGATCCTGTGACATTCGGGGGAGTTGGAGGGGGGAACCGGAATTCTTGGAAAACATGAAAATTGGAGTATTTATATCTTACGAATAGATGATCGGATCGTAATTAAATTTGATTTTTAGAAGGAATTCATGTCTCAGAGCTCTTATTTCAAATCCTGACCAGATCTTTTGACATTGTGGGGATTTGGAGGGGGATATCTTGGAAAAACACTTGGAGTGTAGGGATGAAGCTTGGTGGATAGAATAAACAAATGTCCTTGATACGTGATTGACAGAGTCGTACTGGATTCGTTCTCTTTGGGGGAGTTGGGGGGAGGGGTTCAGTGATTTGGCGAGTTCGGTTCTTCTGGACGTGCTAGGGCGATGAAAATTGGTAGGTGTGTCAGGGAGCTGCACAATTTGACTTGATAAAGTCGTTTTCCCAGATTCGACCTTCTGGGGGGCAAAAGGGAGAGGAAAAATTAGAAAAAACTAGGTATTTATAACTTACGAGTGGGTGATCGGATCTTAATGAATTTTGATATTTAGAAGGACTTTGTGACTCAGAGCTCTTATTTTAAATCTTGACCGGATTTAAACCTCTTATTTTCCTTTTTAAATCAATCTATTGATTCATAGAATTTTGTTAGAGCTCATACCATATGATCTCTTGGCTCTTAGCTCTTCTCGCCTCGTCACAAGTGCCATATGAGCTCTTAGCTCTTGTTTATATAGGTGCTTTATGGTTTTTTTTTTTTTTTTTGCAGGCTGCTATGCAGACAAGAATGTTTATATGTCTGCCTCTGCTGAAGTTAAGTCTTGTAGACTTAATGTTTTGTCTTGCAGTTGTTAAGTATCTTGTGTTAAGTGTCTTGTTATGTCTTGTAGAAGTTAAGTGCCAGCTGTGCCATATCTTTATATTTGGGACAAGAGTATACCAAGAAAGGTTCTTGGAGAGATGAAATTGGGCTAAAAGCCAAAAAGAAAAAAAAGAGGTCTATAAACTCTGCATTAATTGGTGTCATAAATAAGCTTCTTTTTTTAAGCTATTGTTTGTGTTTAAGTTTGTTAAACTATTATTTTCATCAGTAAAGTACCCATCTGTTTGTAGTTTTAAAGTTGTTTGTTTGTCCTCTTTAGGATAGTCGTTTAGGATAGAGAATTTCTTAAACCACATTGGCCTGCCATAACATAAAGAGATCAAAAATGGGGTTTTTAAAGGTCAAACAAAAATACTGAAGAAATATACAAAGCGAATATTTTGAGAGAACGACTGCCTCTCTTCTTCAGCATGAATAAAATAATATAATTAAGGAAAATGCTGAAGAACAAAAAACAAGCATGGAAGGCCACAAAACTAATGAAAAAAAAACAAAAAACAACCAAATAATTAAAGATAAATAAAATTCAATAAAAAACAAAAAATTATAAGATTTAAAATCAAATACCTAACAACCATAAAGTGAGTTATTTTCCAATATCCACAATTTGCACAAAATCTAAAAAAATTGAACTGCCAGCAACAGATACTAAAAAACAACTGAGAAATAAAAGAATAAGTTTATTTACTCAAATGAATGAGTAATAAATAAATTGGAGAACTAGGTCACCTAATTTCTGATTTTAACCATTGAATTTCCTGTGGATACCCTTTGAGACTTAAGGGGTTGTTGACGTAGTTGATTATGAATTGGGAAGGGGGTTCAAGCTTTATTTCAGGGATTACTAAAGTATCAGCTTCTCTTTTGAGAAAACTGAAATACAACTCGTTTATTCTTAGCTCACTTGAATCTCTGTTCAAAGCCAGACCTAAATATTGGTATTTATAAATGTCAACAGCTTCTCTGTAGTGCTTTACAATTCCTTTGTCTGGCAAAATTTTGCTAGCTTGGTTAAATAAAACAGTATAGCCTGGGTAATTGAATATGTGCTGTGCAAGGGCAGAGTAAAAATTTTTTAGCCAATTTTGTTGGCAAGGACAATAAGCTGAAAAGTGGAATTAAAATGAAATTTTCTTGGATGGGTGTATGCTGTTAATTAATTTGTTGTGTACTATTTCAGACCAATGAGACTACTGCCAGAATCAGAACAAGGAAGTTCCTGACCAACAGGCTGCTATGCAGAAAACAAATGGTTTGTCATTTTTTCCTAATTAGGTTTCAATTTTTCCTAAATTCTGTTTATTCTGAATTCTATCTTGGTTTCAAATTATTTCATTTTGTATCATATGATGCAAATAGATGACTGGTTATTACAAATTGTTGGTAAAAGAATATATAGCTTTTGAAGCAAGTGAGTGAATTTTAAAGCTGATAATAAGAAAACTTTTCAAATATTGTGCACATTTGGGATCTCATGATTAAAAATGCTCAAATTCAGTAAAAAAAAAAAAGTTTGGTTCATACTGTTGTAGATGTTATTTATGTATTGTATGATATTTTTTTGGAAATGATAAACATCAGAACTGGCTGGAATAAAAAAAAAAATAACAGAATTGGTGATGTAAACTTAAAAGAATTACCCTTATAACCTAGTATGTTATGCGAAAGATTATTTTTCAAGCTTAAAAATATCAAACTTAGATCACTCTTAAACTCAATATCAAGCCTAGAATCAGTAAAAAGTGCAAGCAAGTATCACAGTGTTTAAAAAAAATCTATCTGGGAATACCATGGAAGCAGGTAATGAATATAAAATAGAAATGTTTTCCCTGAACGGCAAGACTATTATGGAGCATAGTAATCAGATTTTAGTAAGTTTTTAGCCCTGTTAGATAAAAAAAAAGTTCTTTGTTTAATCGTGTTCTTTATGTGTTGAAAAAACGCGTCTTCTTCTTTGTCTCGTTTTCGTTTCTCTTTGTTGTTGCTTTTATTGTTTTGTTTTATTTTAGTTTTACTTCTGTTTAGTGCTCTCCTTAGATTTACGTTTTTCACATTGTGTATTGTTAGAAAGCAGGATGTAATAATCCTTTTGACTGTTTTGAAATCGTGAGTTTTTATTTATTAAATCTGACTATGATTTCTCAGTACAAAAACACAGATGTCAGTGATTTACTGATTCTCTTTTACCTTAAAACATCTGGCTTTACTAGCTTGTGATAGTTGTTTGTCTATACAGCATTATATTCCCAATTTCCTATGTACTGCCAATTTTCTATTTGGGAAAAAAGCATAAGTTGTACAAATGTGCTACAAGTGGCAACATTGTTGCCACTTGTTGCCATGTCTGAAAATAACTTTTTTAATAATAGCAGTTTGCAGTTTGGTATATCTTTTTCAATGACCCTGTATGTCATATAGATGGAAAAGTGTTGTGGAAAACTGTGTCGGATTGAGCAACTGTGTTATGACTGAATGCTAATCTATCACAAATCTGTGTAAATAACATCATAAGAATGTGCTTTCTGTCTTCTTTTGAGCTGATGAAAAATAATAAATAAAGGATCTTCCAAAGAAGTTGGTCTTGGTCTTAAAAGGAAGTATCTAGCTATTGTTAACTCATAGTCGTTACATAGCCCCTTATTTTTGTTTTAAGTTTGAAAAAAATTAGTAAAACAGACAATAGGTGATCAGAAAAATCAGAAAATTTAAGAGAATTTACCAAATTTAGATCTTAGTATTGATTTTATTTGCCACATTTAGCCAAAACAGCACTGTTTTGGCTATTTCAGACACATCCCCGCTCCCTTTTTTCTCCTGTGGTCAATATTCCTTAATATTCTAATAGATCTACTGATGGTCAAATGTCTTAATTTAATGCTAGTAAAATACTCTCAAAAATCATGAAAAAAGTTATCTCTAAAAGCACTAAGGATCATAAAAGAAAATTCTGCTACCTATAAAAATGAAAGGTTTTTAATAATAAAAATTAAAGTATTTGGGACTACTATGGCATTGGATAAATTTCTTGAATGATTACAAATTAAATATTCAGCTTTTTCTTTTCGGTCTATGGTATATCTTTTAGGGAAATCTTCATATTTTGTCCCACCATAACAGTTCGATTTTATATTTTTTGCTAAGAAAATCTTATATTTAAGATTTCATATCAAAGTCATCCTTTTGTTTTGTTTTAAACAACCCTTATCTGTGGTATTACTTGTGTTCTATAAATATGACGTCCAACTATGTAATTTTCTAAAGGTTTTATCTTAGATAAATTTATTTGTTTAATTCCTTAAAGAGGTAAAGTTAAATAATAGTGTTTAAATTTTGACTTTCCTTTAGGTTGTTGACGTTCTTCATCCTGGCCGTTCGAGTGTACCCAAAACTGAAATTTGCGAGAAACTCAAAAAAATATATAAAACCACTCCTGATGTAGTCTTTTCATTTTGATTTAGGACAAATTTCGGTGGTGGAAAATCCACTGGTTTTGCTCTAATATACGACACTCGACCTTGCAAAGAAATTTGAACCAAAATATAGACTGCAATGAGTAAGTCTTTTTCCTGGCCGAGTCTGTCCTGACTCGGCCGAAAGCCGTCCTGGCCGAGTGGGTTGGTGCGCTGGATTCGGGATCCCTTGTCTGAGAGGACGCGGGTTCGAATCCCGGTGTCCCCAATTCTTCAGTTTGGGACGGGAGTCAGTGGCGTGACTCTGTAAGCTTAGCCAGAGTCGACCCAGCTCTAAATGGGTACCTGGAGAAATCTGGGGAAGGTAAACAGGAAGGGCGTGCGAAAGCACAGGATGGCTGGCCCCCAACCCCCCATTGCACTTCCTGGCTGAAGGGCCAAGAAACGGAAATCAGCACCGCCGGTACGGACTGTAAAGTCTAATGCCGTATCATTTACCTTTACCTTTTATTGCACAGGAGAAAATTTCATGCTTGTGGGCTTTGATCAAGGGAGTGATCAATGATGAAGTACTATTATATGATGGTAATTTTCAAGGACTGATTAATGTATTTATCTGCTTTTCCTTACTAGACAGTGGAAATAGCAGATAAATAAGCTCTGAGGTCTTTTGAATTTTGCTGATGAAAATTTACCATGTGGCTGAGACTATGTACCTCCTTTGTAAATCAATATGACTTTTTTTTTACCTTTTATTGGATAATATTAGGTTATACAATATTGTCAAATATCTGTTTTCTAAGAATTACAAAGTATGCGTCATTTATATGCTACCTTCATCTTTGTTATGTGTAGCTCTTTACAGATAAGTACAATATGTTAATGCAATCTTTTGCTTTAATTTCTATTGATTTCTGCTATAAGAGGGATACTGTCAGTCTCTCAGCATTCACATGGTACAAGTAGTCTGAAATATATTCTTCCAAATGAACAGTTGGAAGGAAGTGAATCCTCTTCATATATTTGATCTAAATGATCTCTGACTGAAAATTGGTCAAATAATCAAAAGGGAATATTTTGAGGCTTCTAGTGCCACTTCTTCAAATGCTTTCATAGAACATTAAAACTTCTAACTTTCCGCTTGAGTGGGTCCTCTCCTGATGTTTAACAGTGACTTGGTATAATGACGTCTGGTTGAAAGAGGGGAAAAGCCTATTTTTGCATGTAAGGGTTGACTGGGTTGTAATGGATTGAATTTAATGGTTTTATTTTCGCCAAGCTCTCATCCATTTTTGGCTGTTTTTCTCCATCTTCTAAAATCTTACTAATAAATTATGTGTATTTGGAATCAGGACAGATTGTCAAAGGATCAGGTTATCAAAGTTCCTTTTTTAGAGTTTAGTTTATCATTTGGCCGATTTGCTCCTCACTTGCAGTTCGTCATCACAAATTTTTTTTAAAAACTATCACCATAATTCCAAAAAATGGTGATATTCGTCATATTATATATATGAAAAACAAATTTCCACATTAAGATATGATGATAAGATTCATTTGTCAAAAATAAAAAAAAATAAAAGAAGAAAGAAACTGTGAACCTACTACTGTCCATAAGATATACAAAAGTAAAAAAAAAAAAAAAAAAAAAAACTGACATAACACATCTGAAAAAAAAAGTTGTCATTAAGAAAGACGTAGTTATCTTAAGCCTGTTTTAGATATTTGTTAACTTTATCTTAAAAGGATTGAAAGAACGAATAAATCAAAACAGATTCTTTTGATGTATGTATAAACTTTCAATTTTCAGGGTTTTGTTTACTGTTGACTGATGTCAGGCTTAGCTTCTTGCTCAATTACCATTTAATTAATTAAGAATATATACACTGCATTTCTAAGTTTTCAACAATGATGTTACTGCTGTAAAAAAGAATCAAAATTGTGCCATATTAAGGGGGAGGAGGGCCAGGGGCACAAAAAGGTGAGTTGGCGTCCTTGGGACTTGGTGCTCGGTTCTAAGGTAGAGAAAAAAATGCCCCAAAAAAGGTGGACAGAATCGGTGAATATCCTTGTACCAGCCTAATGGAGCTGACGAGGAACTAAAAAACAAAAAGATAACCATCGAGTATCAAGATTCAACGAAAAAACATGTGTCTTTTCCTGGAATAGAATTTTCCCTGGGTTCTTTCCAATATGCTCAATCATTGTAGAATATTGTTTGGACTTCAGAAGAAGTTATTAGTTGCTGACCTGCATTGGAAGGACCATTGTTTCTAGAGGCCAAATAATATTTATATAATATGAGTATACCGACGTGGAACGTTGCAAAACAATTGTTACGGACTTTTGTTTTTTAAAGTGTCTAATGGTGTTTATATTCTCATGATCAGTGGGATAATTAAAATGACAAGATATTTGACACTTGGACCTGTGTGTTCAATTGAAAACTTGTTGTAAAATCTTATCAAATAAACATCCTAAGTATGTATTAAATGTCTGAAAAACTTGGCTCACTTGGGTAAATTAAAAGATGTAGTATTCTTTATCTGTTCTGTTACCTGTTAAAAAGATATTGTAATTATTCTAAGAGATGTCTAACTTTCATTCAATCTAATTGTAGAACGGCATGTTTGAGAAGAAGAAGCTGTCAAGGAAACAACGAAAGGAAAGAAAAAACAGAATGAAGAAAGTACGCAGTACCAAGAAAGCCAAGGTTGGAGCTGCTTCTGGCAAGATGGTAATGCACACTTTTCTAATATTTAATTACTTTACAGTATTCTGTACGATTTTCTCTCTTTCTCTCTTTTCCCCTCTCTCTCAAATTTGCAGGGAAGAATATATAATGAGTAGGAGGTACCAGGCTTTAGATGGCTTGCGGAGGACGTTGACTCTTCTTGGTAGAAGAGCATGACAAAGTGTGCAAATCTATGTAGTCTAAATTGGACCCAGGCTTGTCCAAAGTCTCTGTTCGACTGCAGGTCCCAGGGACTTCTTGCTGTCTTGTTCTAATCCCGCTTAAGTGTTCTGTGTTGACTTCAGAAGTAGTCACAAGTGCCTAAAATCGATTGGAGGAACGGTTGTTTTCCTCGAAGTTACAACAATTTTAATTATTTCATAAGCATGAGAAATCCTATATAGAACGTTACAAAGTTGAAAGACAGCTATCAAGTTGACATTTCGACTGATACATTCCGACGTTTTGATTATCTGTGTGCTATTAGTTCTTATGGGAGCATTTAATAGTAGGTGTAAATTTTATAAATTAAAGAAATGCGTTTATCGGTAGTGGGCTTTTACTTGACATTCTTGGAAGTATTTTAGAAGACAATTTATCATAAGGTGGTAAAATGATTAATTGATAAAATCTGAGTCGGGAATAAAACGTATTCAATGCTTATAAAACTTTTTTGGTTTGTTAGTGTTGCCGTCGTAGAAGTAATCCTATTTTACGTAGACGTAGATGTACCTATTTTATTGTTCGCAGCATCTTTTTCAAGATTTCCTTCTTATGTAGTCTTTTCCAAGCTAGTACCCGTCGGTCTTTTTTCCTTCTTTTTTCTTTTCTATAATGCAAGAATTTCCATCTTCGTTTTTTCAAGTACCATCACTATTCAATATATAATGGCTGGTATTTATAATGGAAAATCATTGAATTAAATTTTTTGTGTTCATTAAACTTATATGGTCTAAGCTACAATGGAACAAACAATGAGTTGTTTCGAAGATCTAGTACAGGCACGTAGGTAGGAATTTTTTTTCGGGGGGGGGGCAAAACCTTCAAAACAGCAGATATAAAGTAGCACTTTTTTATTTAGTAACTAAATAAAGGCAAAAAGCACGTAAGTCAGAAAATACAGATTAACTTTATCTATACTTTAAATCGTAACCTTCGAGCAGAGCTAATAGCAAATTTTTTCAAAATTTCATCGACTGATACGAGAACATCTCTGTGGACATTCAAGAGTGCCAAGCCATTCAGTCTGTCTTCACTCATCTGACTGCGAAGATACGTTTTGATCCTTTTCATCGAAGAAAATGACGTCTCAACACATGCTGTAGACATGGGATTGACACAAAAGATGCTCAGTAACTTGTGAATATTCAGAAATATTCCACGTTCGCACTCAGCCAAGCTCTGCACTGCTGTCTTCGGGAAAAGACTGGGTACTACTTTCAGCCACTTAGCTCGCCATAGTTCAAGCTCAGCTTTCACAGCGGAGTCTGAACTCGTTAGATCTGAGGCATATAATTTAATCAGTTCTTTAAGATCGCTGCTAGGCTTTTTCACAACAAAAGATGGCAGTATTCCACTGAGGCCTTTCAGCGTGACCTTGTGCTTTGTGAATCGAGATTCAAGTGATTGTATTAACTGATCTACAAATGGGAGGAAAATAGAGACGCGATAGTAAAATTCTATATGTTTTTCTGCCGGGATTTCACTTGGGATTTTGAAAAGGTTCCTCTTTCGTGGCATGACAAGTCACTTCTAGTTCTCTGCATAGCCTAGTTGCTTCCAGAAACAGCTGATGAAATCTTCCTCGCAATATGGGTGCTGTGGGGGGGGGGGGTAGTTCTTCTATTGCGAAAACGTTGATTTTAATGAAAAACGATAGTTTCCAAAATTGATCCATTAAAAGCTGTACTTTATCCTGAAAGGGGGGGATAAACGCCCTAATATCAAGGATAATTCTATTTTGCTGTGGAAAGACAAACTCTCTTTACAAAAAAAATAACAGTACAATAGCTAATTAGGGGATTATGGGATTGGTTCGGACAATGTCCGAATGCACCCCACTGTAGTTGTACAAATCAACCCCACCTGAAAGAAAAAGCCTGAAACCTCACCTACGCCTCAGAACTTACAGATGGCGCCAAATACCAAAATCGAAACAAAAGTCTAAGTTAAACGTGTCATGCATTAAGAAAGCTAAATGTTTATTAATATAGGCTGAATTAAATCTCAAATTAAAGAAGATACAGGATGCCTTTTCTTGTTTCTCAGTATTTTTTTCAAATATTTCCAAAACGACTGCACGAGGGGTAACAGAACTACATACGCAAATATAATACTAGATGGCAGGTCTACAGTGTTTTTTTCTTGATTAGCAGACGGCGCTGTAGGGAGAGAAGCGCTTGTCCAGATTCACCGTGCGTCCGAACCAACCCCACTCTCCCCTACTTCAACCCTTAACTCCCTCGGTACAGAACTCTTTTCCGACCTGTTGGCATATATCCCATGTGTGGAACTCTTTTCCGACCTGTTGGTAATTATGTATCTAACCTACTTTCACTACTTTCAAAGTTTACACCAGCCCCACTCTCCCCTACTTCAAAGACGGTAAAAAGTTAGACAGAAAATGGGTTAATAATTGGGCAGTGACTTGACCGGATAATTCCATGCTGTAAAATCACAAAAAAAGGCTTCACACATGATTCTTAATAAATGTCCTACTTTTGCCAGGAATCCCAAGAAACCATGCGGAAATTCAACATTTCACAAAATTTCGGGGGGGGGGGCGGGCCCGAAGGCCCCCCCCCCTGCCTACGTGCCTGATCTAGTAACTAAGTGTTTTTATTAATTCAGATTTATTTGTATATTATCCAACTTATATTGTCTCACTATATTATATAACTAGCCTATATATCATATAACATTATCTCACCTTTTTTTTTTTTTTTTTGTTGAAGAAATTTGTTAGTGTAAATTTCTGTAGTAATCTTGATGGCAGTTGAGATACCTGTAGAATTTGTTTATGGAAGGGAGTATCAATACTTTGGGTGAAGAATTGAAGTTAAATCTTTTACAAATCAGGCTCTAGATTGAATCCCAGTGCTCTATAGATAGGGACTGCTCATCATTGACGCTCTTTCTTTGCTAATGATTTTCTATTCTTATTCCTTTTTTCTTTCTTTTTTTTAGCGCAATCATCAAATCTAGACAATATTTGAATATTTCTGCCAGATTTCTACTAGACTTGTCCATCCTCACATGAGAGCATGTGAATCGGAGAACTTTAGAACCTAAATAGTAGAAATTAATGAAATACGAAACACCTGCCCCCCCCCCCCAAAAAAAAAGAAGAAGAAGAAAATCACTAAAAAAAGTCAAATATCTGAAATGAGACAAAAAGTTTTTTTTTTCAATTTTGTATTCATGGTGCCTGGTACTTAAATATCTGATATGCCGCTATTCAATTATCTCCTATTAAATACTTTATGTTTTCGTTGGAATTTGGAGCTTTAAATAATCGTTCTTTTTCTAATTCTTCCTTTTCCATTTCTTTACCTCTGTTACTATTTTTAGGGAAAGTAAATTCTCTTCTCTGCATGAGAGTGATTGCGTCAAAACAATGAGAATTGACACTAAGATGTGCCTTATTTACTTGTTTAGCGTAACCAATAGGTACTGAAATCTTGATTGCTCTGAAAATACATCTGTTAATCACTTGCAGTGACTCTATATTAGATGCTAGGAGGGGGAGGGGGCTTTGTCGATGAGTATATTTAAGTGACCTATTTTCAAAATAGCTTTCCTTTTTCTGTCTACCCCTTTGTGCTGTGCGCTCCTTAGAAGTATAAATGTTTATATACAGATCAAAAATTAAATGTTACGTCAATTTAGACTATGACCTGGGGACGTTTTAGGATTTTAGTAATTATTAATTATTTGAACGAAAAGTGAGGGGTTTTGGTCTCTTTAATTAGGGAGTGCGAGATATTGAATAAATATTTTCGAAATCATTTTTTTTTAGATTAGATTAATTTTATTTCAAAAAACATGTATACAAAACATTTTGCTGCACCTGCTAGGAAAGCCCCGAGGGGCTTGTTGGCAGCAGGTGGCAGTCATCTCTACTCTACATATTACTACATACAAAGATTCTACTTATAACACTCACGCATTATTACTATACTTTTGCACCATTACCATACTATTCTTTTGCAAGGAAGAATGTCTTAACAACAGCCTTGAAGGAAGCCAAATGACTCGAATTTCTTATTTCAATTGGAATAATATCCCACACAGAGGGGGCAAAATTTCTAATCACGAAAGAAGCTCTAGCCGTATTTCTAAATGGGTGTACCAGATTTGATGCCCCTCGTGTATCGTGGCTATGAAGATCACAATTAAAGGAGAAAAAATTTTCGGAAGAAGAGGGAAGTATGTTATTAATAAATTTATATGTGAAAATACTAACTTGGCAGTCTCTTGTTTTTGAAATATCAAAAATTTGATTTTTAGTATAAAGTTCATTAATATTATGAGTAAATAAAGTTTTAGGTGATAAAAGTTTAACGGCTTTATTTTGGATTTTTTGGATTTTTTTTATAACATGATACAAAATTACTAGCCCATAAAGAGCAACCATAGCAAATATACGGGTAAAAAAATAGCAAAATAAAGTAACCGAAGAATTTTATAGGATACTAGGTTTTTAACTCGGCGAAGCACACCCAGAGATCTGGACAACTTTGAAGCTATAATATTTGAATGTGTTTTCCATGATAAATTTTCATCAATCATAAAACCTAAATACTTTGTTACCTTTACTCTTTTTATTTGATTTCCGTTTATTATTAATTCTACATTAGTTTCAATACTAGATATCGGAGAAAATAGAATATAGTTAGTTTTATTATAATTTAATGTCAAAAGATTGAAATCTGCCCACTCAATAAACTCTGTCATTGCCTTTATCATTTTATCAAAAAGTAGATCAACTGATGGAGCAGCTACAAGTCAAAGAGTATCGTCTGCAAAAAGGATTATACCAGCCTCTGACAAATAATACTTAATCCGATCCATAAATATTAAAAATAAAAGAGGACCTAGTATAGAGCCCTGGGGTACTCCGCAAGTTATCATACTAGCTTCAGAAGTAAAACACCCATTCACCACAACCTGCTTTCGGTCACTTAAATAAGATTCAAACCAAGGCAAACTCTCTCTGGTAACACCGATTTTTTCCAGCTCAAGTAATAACTGTTTATGGTCAATCGTGTCAAAAGCCTTTTTCAAATCCAGGAATAAAGCAGCTGGAATCAGACCCGCTTCAACCGACGTATTTACCCAGTCAACAAGTTTAATGGTTGCCATTTCTGTGGACATTTTTTTCTAAAATCAAATTGAGTATTTATAAGAATTGTATTATTTCCAACGTGATCAGTTAGCCTGGATCCTATCACCTTTTCATATATTTTTGAAAAAAGGGAGGATAGAAATGGGTTTTTTGTTTAAAAACCAGCTTAAAAACCAGCTGATTTTCCAGCTGATCAGTTAGCCTGGATCCTATCACCTTTACATATATTTTTGTAAAAAGGGAGGATAGAAATGGGTCTTTTGTTTAAAAAAAACCAACATTAAAAACCAGCTGATTTTCTACTGGAATTTCCGACTGAACTATTTTGGGAGGCCGCTTAATTCTTTTCCGAGCATCGTCAAAAAGTTACGCTCCCTCACTAGAAAAATAATCACATAAATAATTCGCAACATCATTTGGGGTAGTCAAATTCCCCCTCTCTGTTTGTAATTTATTAATAACTTCTATTTTACCCTTTTGACCCAGGAGTGAATTTACTGTTTCCCATGTTTTTTTCATATCACATTTATGCTTCATAAATTCATTTTGTAAATACATTTTTTCAGCTTTCCGTTTTAATCTGTTTAAAGTATTCCGGTAATTTTTAAACTGCTGAAAATTAATGACAGATGGTTCACCTAGGTATATTTTATACAATTCATTTTTCCGACTTATAGAATTTAGAATGCCCTGTGTAATCCATGGTTTCTTTGGGAATTTCGTACTACCTCTTTTAAGTCTTCTTAGAGGACATGTATCATTCAATATCTTTGTAAATATTGCAACAAAAATATCATACGCAACCGACGGGTTATCTTCTTCAAAAACTGGAGTAAAATCTGCATTATCCATTTCTCTCTCATATTTTTTTAAATTGTCTTTTCTTAAATCACGAAAATATGTTTTATTTATTTGACCACTCTTATTTATAATCCTGTAAGATTTTTTTATTTTACTAAGAAGAAAAAGATGGTCGGATCCATCCGTGAGTAGAACATCAGCATACGAACTTTCAAACAGCTTTCCATCCACAAATATATTATCGATAAGAGTCGCAGACTTATCAGTTACTCGTTTAGGAATAGTTACCAGGGGGTACTGGAATGATGAAATCATAGAGTTAAGAAAATCTAGGCGGTTTGTACTTTTAAGGAGGTCAATATTGAAATCCCCCATTACTACTTTATATTTATGATCATTACTACATTTCTCTATTAAATGTTCCATTTCCTCAATAAAAACATCCTCATTAAATGACGGTGTCTTATAAACTAAACCAACAACTACATTTTTATCAGATTTATCTTCTATTTCAATAAAAAGAGTCTCAAGTCTTCCTTCAAGCCAAAGTGAGAGATCCTCCCTTACCCAATACGAAGCTCCTTCCTTTATCAACAAAGCCAGACCGCCTCGCTCCATAACCTGTCGTTCTTTTCTTTCTCTAACATATCCTGGAAACTGGAAATCCCACACTAAAAAATTATCCCTATTCGATACAAACGTCTCACATAGTCCTATTACTAACGGTGTTTCTTGCATATTACTTAATATGTTACACAGTGTAGGGTACGCAGTCCTAAGGCCTTGGCAATTCCAAAATGCAAAAATAGTATCTTCTTTGACCGACCATTTCTTCAGCGACTGACTATCCAAAAAATTACTAGCTTTCATTGCTTGAGTATTATTTTCTTCACTTAAACTATCATTTGCAATAGGGGTGGATAATAATTGGTCAACAGACAGCTGATTACTTTCTAAGTCTGAAAGCCTGTCGGTCATAATATTCATGATAATACTCTAGTATGCTCAATAGTGCGAACTCTTTGATATCTTAATGACGAAACAAACAAAAAAGTTTTTGACACGAGATTAGCGAAACAAAGCAGCCAACACCAAATAAACGAAAGAACTGAGGATGGATTCGACATGTCAGTACTGGTCACTGATCAGGTCATTCAGTGACCTAATTTTCAAGATGGCTGAACTGTTTTCCGGTTTGGCTAGCACACGGCCACCATCAGTCCAAACATTCTGAGCTCCAAATTTGTCGCGTGCCAGATTCAGCAGTTGCTTACGTTTTGGCGTTAAATACTCAGATATAAATACTTTCGATCGGGTGAGCTTCTTTTTGTTCATGAACACGCGCTTTGCACACTCAGATGAATGAAAAGTGACGAGAACGGGCGGGATAACATTTTCTGCTGATCTAACTCGATTACGTAAGCGCTCAGTTGACTTGATGTCACTAGCAAGCACACGGATCTCCATCTTAGCATTGAATAGCTCTAGAACGCTATTGGGCAGCGTTTCTCTACCTATCTGAGACAGTCCATGGATTAGAAGAACGTTCGATCTTCTTTCCTGTTCCAAATCAACGTTGCGGTATTCTAGAATTTCGATACGATTTTCTAGCGCCGTTATTTGAGCTTAAAACCCCTTGAGTATCTTTTCAATATTTGCAAATTTTGAACTGTAATCGAGACTTCTTGCATCATAGATCTCGGTAACAATAGTGTTAATTGCTTGTTCACTGATCACGCCTTTGTCGCCTGAACATTTCTCAATCACCTGTTTGTGAATATCCTGACGAAGATTTTCTTTCAATTTGGCAATTTCACTCTGCGCGTTTACTAGGGTAGACGAGAGTGAAGATACACTGCTTGTCGAAGCAGCACCAGCGATTCCCATTATTTCTTGATACACATCCGGAAATGTGGCTAGTTCAGTAAAAGCACCTTGAACCCCTTTCGACTTTTTCTTTGAAGCTTCGGGGAAGTTTTCTTCGAACGGCAAAATGAATCTCTCACTCAGTGATGCTTTTTCGTGTTTTCGTGTGATCCGTAGCAAAATACTTGATAAGATTTTCCCTTCTTCGATGCAGTTATACCAACTATTCGAACAGGCCACAAAGGGTAACCGTAGAATTTGCCAAACGCAACATCATTTACACTGTCAGACATCGCAAACTTGATAATGTCTAATTTCCTGAGCTTCCAACAAAATGGGAAGTGCGGGACCCGGTACACCTTTCCCCAGCAGTTTAAGTACAAAAGTACGGCCGGTACAACTACGGCTCTTCTGTACCGTTCCCACTCTCTTCTGCAGTTGGAGAGCTCGACAAAGTAATTTTTTTTTCGCCAAAATAGGTTGATGTGGCAATACTGCTGGCTGATTAGCTGGCGTTGCCTGATTTTGATAAATTCTAAATGTCCAAACTTTTAATTAACAGATCTTTGTTAAGGAAAAAATAATTTCAAATTACTTGTAAAGAATAAGAGTCCGTAAATTTCCACTTGATTAAGCAAAATTTATTTTATTTTCCTGTTCAGCCACTAAATTCAGTGCTAAAATCAATGCTTAATTTTGAATTTCACTAAAGCAATTTCACTAAATTGTCAATGCTACTGTGTCAATACTGTGTTTCAATACTACTGGTTCCTAATTAATTCATATTGGAGTGTTTATCACTACAATTTGCTTCTGGTAATGACTATTGTCAACTTTTTTAGTTGTTTTGTTATTCAGTTGGTAGTATTTAGCCCAACTCTAAAGTTGAACACTTTTCTCACAAATTTGCGAGTTCTTAGAGCCTTCTGTATGCTGATAATCTTTGTAGATTGACAGTAATATTTTATCTTTTTTTTAGTGAGCTGTGACTTGGTTTCAATTTGGTGAAAGAAAGAGAATTTTCATTTATTTTGTATATGGAAAATTCAAATAAAGATCCACATTCTTTCGTATCAAAACTTGTCTCACTTCACTTAATGTACAGATTATGATTCTTTTATTTTAATCCTTCTTTGTCCGCGAGGGCAGACATGTGTAGTAATAGTTTTGGGTTTGAGACAGATAAGTCCTTTTCGTTTTTGACGTTACTGCTGACCTAGTGTTGGAACGGGGATACTAATCTGGAGGAACTCTGATACATTGTACTGAAATTCTGGCGGAGCCACAGTTTCGGAGCACGTCTAGGATCATTTAGAATTCATACAACTTTTAGAGTTTTGAAGAAAAAGTTGCGCTTTGAATGTTCAACTGTCATGGCGTTTTTACTTAAAAATTGGACTTCGTTGCAAAATTAGCAGAAAGATTTAGTCATAAAGAATCAGTACTGTGTTTTTATTTATACAATCGAAACTTATAGAACAACTGCACAGTTCAATGAGATGATCTAAATCTTAGATCTTTTTGAAAGGATAGTACACAATATCCAAAATGCAGGGCATTGATTTTTTAAAACCTCCGGCCCACGACCCTCCATCTAATGTTAAATTGCAAGCTGTTTAGTGTTTTGTTGAACAGGAAAAAATAATTGCACGGTGACTAGGAACGGTTGTAAAAATTGTTTTAATTTCCTTTTTTCAAAATAGCAACTTGTTTTACATGTGAAACACGAGAAAACTCACATAAAAAAAGAAAACAAAGATTTTTTTTTGTAATTATTTAAATAAATAGAATGAGATATCTATTAACAAAATTTTACGGCTATGCGTATTTTGAACGCGTTAAATTAGTTCAAAAATTTATAAATAAAAAAAATCCATTTCTCACCTTATATATAGTAAATACAGTATTGCACATCAAATAAGGTTGTTCAAATACTTTTTCAATAATATGCCCTTTGCCAGTAAAAATATCACAGGTAATCAAATTGATATTGAAAAGTTTTTATACTTTTTGACTTAAAACTGACCCTTTTGCATATTATTTTAAATTTGAGAGACCGCGTCTTCAGGAATATTGGTTTCTATGATTTAATTTTTAACATTGCTCTCAATTTGTGAAGCTACCTCGCAATTTTTGTTTTTACTTACGAATTTTCCACCAAGTGAGTCTGGTCTATACATAGCCATTCCTTATAATACTACTTATTGCCGTAAATAATCTTCCAATGTTGCATCAGATAATCCCTTCATTTCTTCTAATAGACGCTGGCCGAACTGTATTCGGTAGTTCGACTTGGCGTTTCCTGGAAAGAGGATGGTATTCCTGCCGTGATTTACAATCCATCCCCACTCTAGTATGCCAGCTCAAAGACCTACTTGTTCAGGTGTTTGCTGAAAAATTTGGTTTTAAAAAATGGGATGAGCAGGGGTGTAATTTGCTATAGGACAGGGGGGGGGGGTTGCCCCCCTCGGCTGAAAATTGGTTTCTTCAAAAATCTTCAAAACTGAGATAATCCTGCATAATTCAAGTATCAACAGAGAATGTATCTTAGAACAATTAAATTTTTTTAGCAGCCTAAAGATGGATAGTGAAACATTTGCTTGCTTAACAATGTTTGAAACACGTGTGTCCCACTTAAGATCATTAGAAATTGTGACACCAAGGAGCTTAACATGTTTCACTAGCATTTCGGGTGGGATTGGGTCACAAAAAAACATGAATAGATTTCAAGAAAATGATCGTCATTATCTGTGATTTAGTAGGATATACTGTCATATTTAGATTCTTAGATTCATCCGAATACTGGGTTAGGATTTCAACGGGTTCTCTTAATGTTCCTATGACATACTTCAAGGTTCTACAAGTCATCCACATATTTCCATCTTTGGGTGAATTCCTTGCCAATTTTGTTAATCATGACAAGAAATAAGAGTGATGCCAATAAGGTTCCTTAAGGTATTCCACAATACCTAGGAAGGAGGGTTAGAGCAGATATTTTTCTATTTTACAACTTGTGATCTGTTTGAAAGGAACGATTTAACAATATTTACTAATAGTGGGTTAGTTTCAAAGTTATCCTGTAGTAAATGAACTAGAATATTGTGGTCAAAAGATGCTATTCCATGGGCCAATCAGAATGTTCAAATGTAAGATAGCTTTCTAAACTAATGACATCTGTTTTATTCATTCAATCTTATCTTCTGCTTTACTGCTGGGAATGTGCTTGAGGAAAAAAAAAGCCGTGTTGACTTTTCAGTTTAAAAATTAAGCTCGTTTTTCTTTTCATAGATGCTATTCAATGGGCCAATCAGAATATTTGAATGTAGGATAGCTGTCTAAACTAATTACATTTGTTTTATTCATTCAATCTGATCTTCTGCTTTACTGCTGAGGATATGCTTGAGGAATAAAAAGCCGTGTTGATTTTTCAGTTTAAAAATTAGGCTCGTTTTTCTTTTCATAGAGGCTATTCAATGGGCCAATCAGAATATTCAAATGTAGGATAGCTGTCTAAACTAATTACAATTGTTTAATTCATTCAATCTGATCTTCTGCTTTACTGCTGAGGATATGCTTGAGGAATAAAAAGCCGTGTTGATTTTTCAGTTTAAAAATTAGGCTCGTTTTTCCTTTCATAGTTGCTATTCAATGGGCTAATCAGAATGTTCAAATGTGAGATAGCTTTCTAAACTAATGACATCTGTTTTATCCATTCAATCTTATCTTCTGCTTTACTGCTGGGAATGTGCTTGAGGAAAAAAAAGCCGTGTTGACTTTTCAGTTTAAAAATTAAGCTCGTTTTTCTTTTCATAGATGCTATTCAATGGGCCCATCAGAATATTCAAATGTAGAATAGCTGTCTAA
The DNA here is from genome assembly GCF_032884065.1 of Artemia franciscana. NCBI lineage: Eukaryota > Metazoa > Arthropoda > Branchiopoda > Anostraca > Artemiidae > Artemia > Artemia franciscana. The sequence goes on from NC_088877.1 coordinate 20,084,769, forward strand.
ACTAATTACATTTGTTTTATTCATTCAATCTGATCTGCTTTGCTGCTGAGGATATGCTTGAGGAATAAAAAGCCGTGTTGATTTTTCAGTTTAAAAATTAGGCTCGTTTTTCTTTTCATAGAGGCTATTCAATGGGCCAATCAGAATATTCAAATGTAGGATAGCTGTCTAAACTAATTACAATTGTTTAATTCATTCAATCTGATCTTCTGCTTTACTGCTGAGGATATGCCTGAGGAATAAAAAGCCGTGTTGATTTTTCAGTTTAAAAATTAGGCTCGTTTTTCTTTTTATAGTTGCTATTCAATGGGCTAATCAGAATGTTCAAATGTGAGATACCTGTCTAAACTAATGACATCTGTTTTATCCACTCAATCATATCTTCTGCTCTACTGCTGGGGATGTGCTTGAGGAATAAAAAGCTGTGTTGACTTTTCATTTTATAAATTAAGCTCTTTTTTCTTTTCATTGATGCTATTCAATTGGCTATTCAGAATTTTCAAATGTGAGATAGCTGTCTAAACTAATTACATTTGTTTTATTCATTCAATCTTATCTTCTGCTCTACTGCTGGGGATGTGCTTGAAGAATACAAAGCTGTGTTGACTTTTCATTTAAAAAATTAAGCTCTTTTTTCTTTTCATTGGTGCTATTCAATTGGCTAATCAGAAATTTCAAATGTGAGATAGCTGTCTAAACTAATGACATCTGTTTTATCCACTCAATCTTATCTTCTGCTCTACTGCTGGGGATGTGCTTGAGGAATAAAAAGCTGTGTTGACTTTTCATTTCAAAAATTAAGTTCTTTTTTCTTTTCATTGATGCTATTCAATTGGCTAATCAGAATTTTCAAATGTGAGATAGCTGTCTAAACTAATGACATCTGTTTTATCCACTCAATCTTATCTTCTTCTCTACTGCTGGGGATGTGCTTTAGGAATAAAAAGCTGTGTTGACTTTTCATTTTAAAAATTAAGCTCTTTTTTCTTTTCATAGATGCTATTCAATTGGCTAATCAGAATTTTCAAATGTGAGATAGCTGTCTAAACTAATGACATCTGTTTTATCCACTCAATCTTATCTTCTGCTCTACTGCTGGGGATGTGCTTGAGGAATAAAAAGCTGTGTTGACTTTTCATTTTAAAAATTAAGCTCTTTTTTCTTTTCATTGATGCTATTCAATTGGCTAATCAGAATTTTCAAATGTGAGATAGCTGTCTAAACTAATGACATCTGTTTTATCCACTCAATCTTATCTTCTGCTCTACTGCTGGGGATATGCTTGAGGAATAAAAAGCTGTGTTGACTTTTCATTTTAAAATTAAACTCTTTTTTATCTTCATAGATGCTATTCAATTGACTAATCAGAATTTTCAAATTTGAGATAGCTGTCTAAACTAATTACATTTGTTTTATTCATTCAATCTTGTCTTCTGCTCTACTGCTGGGGATGTGCTTGAAGAATACAAAGCTGTGTTGACTTTTCATTTTAAAAATTAAGCTCTTTTTTCTTTTCATTGGTGCTATTCTATTGGCTAATCAGAATTTTCAAATGTGAGATAGCTGTCTAAACTAATGACATCTGTTTTATCCACTCAATCTTATCTTCTGCTCTACTGCTGGGGATGTGCTTGAGGAATAAAAAGCTGTGTGACTTTTCATTTTAAAAATTAAGCTCTTTTTTCTTTTCATAGATGCTATTCAATTGGCTAATCAGAATTTTCAAATGTGAGATAGCTTTCTAGACTAATAACATCTGTTTTATCCATTCAATCTTATCTTTTGCTTTACTGCTGAGGATGTGCTTGAGGAATAAAAAGCTGTGTTGACTTTTCATTTTCAAAATTAAGCTTGTTTTTCTTTTCATAGATGCTATTCAATTGGCTAATCAGAATTTTCAAATGTGAGATAGCTGTCTAAACTAATGACATCTGTTTTATCCACTCAATCTTATCTTCTGCTCTACTGCTGGAGATGTGCTTGAGGAATAAAAAGCTGTGTTGACTTTTCATTTTAAAAATTAAGCTTGTTTTTCTTTTCATAGATGCTATTCAATTGGCTAATCAGAATTTTCAAATCTGAGATAGCTGTCCAAACTAATGACATCTGTTTTATTCATTCAATCTTATCTTCTGCTCTACTGTTGGGGATGTGCTTGAAGAATACAAAGCTGTGTTGACTTCATTTTAAAAATTAAGCTCTTTTTTCTTTTCATTGATGCTATTCAATTGGCTAATCAGAATTTTCAAATGTGAGATAGCTGTCTAAACTAATGACATCTGTTTTATCCACTCAATCTTATCTTCTGCTCTACTGCTGGGGATGTGCTTGAAGAATAAAAAGCTGTGTTGACTTTTCATTTTAAAAATTAAGCTCTTTTTTCTTTTCATTGATGCTATTCAATTGGCTAATTAGAATATTCAAATGTGAGATAGCTGTCTAAACTAATGACATCTGTTTTATCCACTCAATCTTATCTTCTGCTCTACTGCTGGAGATGTGCTTGAGGAATAAAAAGCTGTGTTGACTTTTCATTTTAAAAATTAAGCTCTTTTTTCTTTTCATTGATGCTATTCAATTGGCTAATCAGAATTTTCAAATGTGAGATAGCTGTCTAAACTAATAACATCTGTTTTATTCATTCAATCTTATCTTCTGCTCTACTGCTGGGGATGTGCTTGAAGAATAAAAAGCTGTGTTGACTTTTCATTTTAAAAATTAAGCTCTTTTCTTTTCATTGATGCTATTCAATTGGCTAATTAGAATATTCAAATGTGAGATAGCTGTCTAAACTAATGACATCTGTTTTATCCTCTCAATCTTATCTTCTGCTCTACTGCTGGAGATGTGCTTGAGGAATAAAAAGCTGTGTTGACTTCATTTTAAAAATTAAGCTCTTTTTTCTTTTCATTGATGCTATTCAATTGGCTAATCAGAATTTTCAAATGTGAGATAGCTGTCTAAACTAATGACATCTGTTTTATCCACTCAATCTTATCTTCTGCTCTACTGCTGGGGATGTGCTTGAAGAATAAAAAGCTGTGTTGACTTTTCATTTTAAAAATTAAGCTCTTTTTTCTTTTCATTGATGCTATTCAATTGGCTAATTAGAATATTCAAATGTGAGATAGCTGTCTAAACTAATGACATCTGTTTTATCCACTCAATCTTATCTTCTGCTCTACTGCTGGAGATGTGCTTGAGGAATAAAAAGCTGTGTTGACTTTTCATTTTAAAAATTAAGCTCTTTTTTCTTTTCATTGATGCTATTCAATTGGCTAATCAGAATTTTCAAATGTGAGATAGCTGTCTAAACTAATAACATCTGTTTTATTCATTCAATCTTATCTTCTGCGCTACTGCTGGGGATGTGCTTGAAGAATAAAAAGCTGTGTTGACTTTTCATTTTAAAAATTAAGCTCTTTTTTCTTTTCATTGATGCTATTCAATTGGCTAATTAGAATATTCAAATGTGAGATAGCTGTCTAAACTAATGACATCTGTTTTATCCACTCAATCTTATCTTCTGCTCTACTGCTGGAGATGTGCTTGAGGAATAAAAAGCTGTGTTGACTTTTCATTTTAAAAATTAAGCTCTTTTTTCTTTTCATTGGTGCTATTCTATTGGCTAATCAGAATTTTCAAATGTGAGATAGCTGTCTAAACTAATAACATCTGTTTTATTCATTCAATCTTATCTTCTGCTCTACTGCTGGGGATGTGCTTGAAGAATAAAAAGCTGTGTTGACTTTTCATTTTAAAAATTAAGCTCTTTTCTTTTCATTGATGCTATTCAATTGGCTTATTAGAATTTTCAAATGTGAGATAGCTGTCTAAACTAATGACATCTGTTTTTTCCACTGAATCTTATCTTCTGCTCTACTGCTGGAGATGTGCTTGAGGAATAAAAAGCTGTGTTGATTTTTCATTTTAAAAATTACGCTCTTTTTTCTTTTCATAGATGCTATTCAATTGGCTAATCAGAATTTTCAAATGTGAGATAGCTGTCTAAACTAATAACATCTGTTTTATCCATTCAATCTTATCTTCTGCTTTACTGCTGAGGATATGCCTGAGGAATAAAAAGCTGTGTTGACTTTTCATTTTAAAAATTAAGCTCTTTTTTCTTTTCATAGATGATATTCAATTGGCTAATCAGAATTTTCAAATGTGAGATAGCTGTCTAAACTAATTACATTTGTTTTATTCATTCAATCTTGTCTTCTGCTCTACTGCTGGGTATGTGCTTGAAGAATACAAAGCTGTGTTGACTTTTCATTTTAAAAATTAAGCTTTTTTTTTCATTGATGCTATTCAATTGGCTAATCAGAATTTTCAAATGTGAGATAGCTGTCTAAACTAATGACATCTGTTTTATCCACTCAATCTTATCTTCTGCTCTACTGCTGGAGATGTGCTTGAGGAATAAAAAGCTGTGTTGGACTTTTCATTTTAAAAATTACGCTCTTTTTTCTTTTCATAGATGCTATTGTATTGGCTAATCAGAATTTTCAAATGTGAGATAGCTGTCTAAACTAATAACATCTGTTTTATCCATTCAATCTTATCTTCTGCTCTACTGCTGGGGATGTGCTTGAAGAATACAAAGCTGTGTTGACTTTTCATTTTAAAAATTAAGCTCATTTTTTCTTTTCATTGATGCTATTCAATTGGCTAATCAGAATTTTCAAATGTGAGATAGCTGTCAAAACTAATGACATCTGTTTTATTCATTCAATCTTATCTTCTGCTCTACTGCTGGGGATGTGCTTGAAGAATACAAAGCTGTGTTGACTTTTCATTTTAAAAATTAAGCTCATTTTTTCTTTTCATTGATGCTATTCAATTGGCTAATCAGAATTTTCAAATGTGAGATAGCTGTCTAAAATAATGACATCTGTTTTATCCACTCAATCGTATCTTCTGCTCTACTGCTGGGGATGTGCTTGAAGAATAAAAAGCTGTGTTGACTTTTCATTTTAAAAATTACGCTCTTTTTTCTTTTCATAGATGCTATTCAATTGGCTAATCAGAATTTTCAAATGTGAGATAGCTGTCTAAACTAATAACATCTGTTTTATCCATTCAATCTTATCTTCTGCTTTACTGCTGAGGATATGCTTGAGGAATAAAAAGCTGTGTTGACTTTTCATTTTAAAAATTAAGCTCTTTTTTCTTTTCATAGATGCTATTCAATTGGCTAATCAGAATTTTCAAATGTGAGATAGCTGTCTAAACTAATGACATCTGTTTTATTCGTTTTGTTCAATCTTATCTTCTGCTCTACTGCTGGGGATGTGCTTGAAGAATACAAAGCTGTGTTGACTTTTCATTTTAAAAATTAAGCTCTTTTTTCTTTTCATTGATGCTATTCAATTGGCTAATCAGAATTTTCAAATGTGAGATAGCTGTCTAAACTAATGACATCTGTTTTATCCACTCAATCTTATCTTCTGCTCTACTGCTGGGGATGTGCTTCAAGAATAAAAAGCTGTGTTGACTTTTCATTTTAAAAATTAAGCTCTTTTTTCTTTTCATTGATGCTATTCAATTGGCTAATCAGAATTTTCAAATGTGAGATAGGTGTCTAAACTAATGACATCTGTTTTATTCATTCAATCTTATCTTCTGCTCTACTGCTGGGGATGTGCTTGAAGAATACAAAGCTGTGTTGACTTTTTTTTTAAAAAAAATAAGCTCTTTTTTCTTTTCATTGATTTTATTCAATTCATGTGATCAGTCGGATCACATGCTCATGATTGCCCACTTACAGATCAAACTACGTGCCCAAAAAAAGACACAGCAAGATCTGAAGAAACTGTACGACACGGACAAGCTACAGGATCAAAAAATCCGCAGAGATTTCTGTATCTCTGTATGGAACAAATTTGATGCCTTGCCTGTTGAGGCAAATGACTCAGAAAGTGTCGAAGAGAAATGGGAAAAATAAAAAGTGCATACACGACGATTGCCGCAGAAAAGCTAGGTTTCCGAAAGAAACCAAAGGAAATGTGGATCTCTGACACAACATGGAAACTGATAGACGAACGAAAGGCACTTAAGCAAGCCATGCTCATAGATACTACAAGGTGTTCAGAGCTGGCAACAAAACAATTATACAAAGAAAAAGATAAAGAGGTAAAAAAGAGTGCAAGAAAGGACAAGAGACAGTTCCTTGAAAAGAAAGCAGCTTTAGCTGAAGAAGCTGCTAGGAAGGGTGACTCCAAGACTGTCTACCGATTGACAAATGAGATGGTAGGAAAACAAAGCAGCCGAATCACCCTTGTCAAGGACGAAAATGGATCAATTATATCTGATCCAGAAAAAATTGACGAGAGATGGGCTTCCCATTTCGAAAAACTTCTGAACAGACCGAGAACTTGCGACCAAGCTAACGTACCTGATATCCCTTTTATGTATCTAGACATCAATACAGATCCTCCGAATGCTGAGGAGATCATGCATGCAGCAAAGAAGTTAAAAAATGGACGAGCCCCGGGTATTGATGGTATCTCAGCAGAAATGCTGAAGTACTCAATTAGTACCTGCATATCCATTTGGCTTTCTCTCTTCACCAAAATATGGACCTTAGTGAAGGTCCCAAGAGATTGGAGCAGAGGCATTATAGTCAAACTCTTCAAAAAGGGAGATTTGATGAACTGCCATAACTGGAGAGGTATCAATCTTCTCCCTGTCTCATCCAAACTATTAGCCTCCATCATTTTGCAACGTCTGCGGAAAGCACTAGACGCAACTCTACGAGAAGAGCAGCATGGTTTCAGAACTGGGAGATCCTGTTCTGATCTAATATTTGTACTGAGAATGCTTGTCGAAGAATCAAAAGAATGGAACAAGAAGCTCTACCTCCTATTCATTGACTTTGAAAAGGCATTTGACTCAGTTGACAGAGATTGCTTGTGGAGAGTTTTGAAATACTACGGAATTCCCGAGAAAATAGTAGATATGATTATAGCGCTTTATGAAGAATCGGAATGTTGCGTAAAGACCGAAAACGGTGCAACCAGATTTTTCAAGATCATGTCTGGTGTTCGTCAAGGATGTGTACTTTCCCCCATGCTATTTATAATAATAATGGATTATGCCCTGAGATTCACATCGGGCTACGGGGTAAAAGTAAGCCACAAACAACTGTTTGATCTGGACTTCGCGGACGACGTTGTCCTTCTCGAAGAGTCTAAAGAACGGTTGCAGCAGCTGCTTGACACTATTACCGAGAATGCAGAGAATGTCGGGCTAAAGATAAACATTGACAAATCGAAGAGCATGGCCATCACAACCTCGCCACTTGTTCTCCATTGCAAAAACAAAGATCTAGAACAAGTCCAGGAGTTCAAGTACCTGGGTAGCTGGATTGATTGTGATGGAGAGATCTCGACCGAGATTAAACGTAGAATTGGACAAGCTGCAGGTGCCTTCAATAGATTGAAGCCTATTTGGAGAAGTAATAAATATTCAATGCGACTGAAGCTTCGACTCTTCAATAGCAATGTACTCTCAATTCTCCTTTACGCAAGTGAATGTTGGAAAATAAACACCCAGCTTGAAAAAAGGATCCTTGCATTTGAAAATATGAGCCTCAGAAGAATGTTGAATACAAGTTGGCAACAAAAAATTACAAATGCAGAAATACGCAGAAAAACAGGTCAACCTCCAGTCATTGAGTTGCTGAAAAGAAGGCGGTGGACATACCTGGGACACGTTCTTCGTATGGAAGAGAGCCGCCTTCCTCGAACAACCTATGAATGGAAGCCAGACGGTAGAAGAAAGAGAGGCCGCCCCAAAAATACATTGAGACGAACACATGACCGAGATCTGAGGACGGCCGGCACCTCACTAATACCTGAATGGGAAGACGTCATCGCTGCAGCACCAATGCGAGACGAATGGAGAGGCTTTGTCGACGCCCTATGCGCCACCGATGGCTCTGGAGGAACTAAGGTAATTCAATTGGCTAATCAGAATTTTCAAATGTGAGATAGCTGTCTAAACTAATGACATCTGTTTTATCCACTCAATCTTATCTTCTGCTCTACTGCTGGAGATGTGCTTGAGGAATAAAAAGCTGTGTTGACTTTTCATTTTAAAAATTACGCTCTTTTTTCTTTTCATAGATGCTATTGTATTGGCTAATCAGAATTTTCAAATGTGAGATAGCTGTCTAAACTAATAACATCTGTTTTATCCATTCAATCTTATCTTCTGCTTTACTGCTGAGGATGTGCTTGAGGAATAAAAAGCTTTGTTGACTTTTCATTTTAAAAATTAAGCTCTTTTTTCTTTTCATAGATGCTATTCAATTGGCTAATCAGAATTTTCAAATGTGAGATAGCTGTCTAAACTAATTACATTTGTTTTATTCATTCAATCTTGTCTTCTGCTCTACTGCTGGGTATGTGCTTGAAGAATACAAAGCTGTGTTGACTTTTCATTTTAAAAATTAAGCTTTTTTTTTCATTGATGCTATTCAATTGGCTAATCAGAATTTTCAAATGTGAGATAGCTCTCCAAACTAATAACATCTGTTTTAGTCATTCAGTCTTATCTTCTGCTCTACTGTTGGGGATGTGCTTGAAGAATACTTTTCATTTTAAAAATTAAGCTCTTTATTCTTTTCATTGATGCTATTCAATTGGCTAATCAGAATTTTCAAATGTGAGATAGCTGTCTAAACTAATGACATCTGTTTTATCCACTCAATCTTATCTTCTGCTTTACTGCTGAGGATGTGCTTGAAGAATAAAAAGCTGTGTTGACTTTTCATTTTAAAAATTAACCTTGTTTTTCTTTTCATAGACGCTATTCAATGGGCTAATCAGAATTTTCAAATGTGAGATAGCTGTCTAAACTAATGACATCTGTTTTATCCACTCAATCTTATCTTCTGCTCTACTGCTGAGGATGTGCTTGAGGAACAAAAAGCTGTGTTGACTTTTCATTTTAAAAATTAAGCTTGTTTTTCTTTTCATAGACGCTATTCAATGGGCTAATCAGAATTTTCAAATGTGAGATAGCTGTCTAAACTAATGACATCTGTTTTATCCACTCAATCTTATCTTCTGCTCTACTGCTGAGGATGTGCTTGAGGAATAAAAAGCTGTGTTGACTTTTCAGTTTAAAAATTAAGCTTGTTTTTCTTTTCATAGACGCTATTCAATGGGCTAATCAGAATTTTCAAATGTGATATAGCTGTCTAAACTAATGACATCTGTTTTATCTACTCAATCTTATCTTCTGCTTTACTGCTGAGGATGTGCTTGAGGAATAAAAAGCTGTGTTGACTTTTCATTTTAAAAATTAAGCTTGTTTTTCTTTTCATAGACGCTATTCAATGGGCTAATCAGAATTTTCAAATGTGAGATAGCTGTCTAAACTAATGACATCTGTTTTATCCACTCAATCTTATCTTCTGCTTTACTGCTGAGGATGTGCTTGAGGAATAAAAGCTGTGTTGACTTTTCATTTTAAAAATTAAGCTTGTTTTTCTTTTCATAGACGCTATTCAATGGGCTAATCAGAATTTTCAATTGTGAGATAGCTGTCTAAACTTATGACATCTGTTTTATCCACTCAATCTTATCTTCTGCTCTACTGCTGGGGATGTGCTTGAGGAATAAAAGCTGTGTTGACTTTTCATTTTAAAAATTAAGCTTGTTTTTCTTTTCATAGACGCTATTCAATGGGCTAATCAGAATTTTCAAATGTGAGATAGCTGTCTAAACTAATAACATCTGTTTTATCCATTCTATCTTATCTTCTGCTTTACTGCTGAGGATGTGCTTGAGGAATAAAAGCTGTGTTAACTTTTCAGTTTAAAAATTAAGCTTGTTTTTCTTTTCCTAGATGCTATTGAATCGGCTAAAACTCCGCTTGAAAAGCCTCACACTTCTTCCTAAGAGAGCTATAATGTCAACAAAAAATACAGTTGTTATCATTGTTACTGGTGATGAAATCTTAAAGGGTCAAACCCAAGACACCAATTCCCACTTTTTGTGTCAAAGATTGTATAAACTTGGTGTAAAAGTTGGAAAGATATCGACTATAAGTGATGACATAGATGAGATTGCAAGTGAAGTTAAAGACTTTTCTCAACGAATTCAGTATGTAATAACTCCGGGTGGGATTGGACCAACACATGACGATATCACTCTTGAAGGCATAGCAAAAGCTTTTAATGAGAAACTAATACTTTATCTAGAATATTGCACTTTTTTCATAGACTATGTTTTAGCTAACCGTAATAGTGATGGAAAATACAAATCTATTCGTAATAAGGATTTACTAAATATGAATGCTGAAGAAGTTAAGAATCTAGTGAGTGAATTCCCAGTTTTCAAGATGGCTTTACTCCCAGAAAGTACCCAGCCTCAATTTTTAAGAAACGAAAGTAGTGAGCTGGTATCTAAATTCCCTATTGCTCAAGTCCATATTGTATTTGTAAATTTTTAAGAAACGTTATAATAATGTATAATGTAATTTTTAAGAAACGAAACTGGTGAGCTGGTATCTAAATTCCCTATTGCTCAAGTGCATAATGCATTTGTTTTTCCGGGCATTCCACAGTATTTGAAGAAAGGCTTTATAAATTTTGAACATCTGTTTAAAAATGACAATATTTTGCATGCTACTCAAATATTCTGCTAGCTGGATGAAGTATCTATGGCAGGAATATTGAACAGAGCAGTTGTACAGTTTTTTGGGAGGATTATTTTTGGATCATACCCTAAAGTCGATCATAGTTATTACGGTACCAAAGTAACACTTGAGGCGAAAGCAGAAAAAGATATGCAAGAAGGTCATGAGTATTTAATGAAGAATCTGCCTGAAAATGCTGTTGTCCATTATGATACAAATCCTTTTGAAGATGCGTGGGATAAGCTGCAGAAAATCATTGAGCTACAGGATCTCCACTTTCAAAAGCTTGTAAAGAATTCTATTGAAGTAAGTAACAGTCTTAAATATATATATATATATATATATATATATATATATATATATATATATATATATATATATATATATTTATTGTTTGTTAATTTTGCAACTTTTCGAATTTTTATATTAAGATTGTGCTGGTTTTCTAAATATCACATTGCTAAATCCCATCTGTCCTTGAAGGTCGTCTTCGGGCCTCTTTCTTTGTAATGGCATGGACAGGCCTTCTGCATGCCTGATGGTCTTCTTCAAGACGAAGAAGGTATTAGAGGAGTGGGGCATAAAGATATCCTTCTACCTTTTTGGGGACTACCACGAGGGCAAAAATGCAGAGTATGGCCTTTGATGATGACTTTTGGGAGACAGGACTGACTCATCCGTTGGTCGTGACCAAGTCACCAAAGTTACTGAAGCTGGGTCTTAGTGGAAATTATTCGTTGGATGTTAAGGCGCTCGAGAAGTTTGAGATTCTATCACCGTCATGATTCCGTTGATTTGGCGAAGGCATTTGGCTTCAAACGCTGCAAGTTGACACCAGTCGTCTCCCTTCAGCATCTTTGTTTGACATGAGTGGATGGCAATGGGAATTATATAAGGTGTCAAAAAGTCATGTATCAAAGTGTTGGGATGGGCATAAGGGCTTTGAAACTGGAAAGTCGCTAGTGCAAACTAGCCTTTATGTTTCTCTTGAGGGATTGTTACGTTGCCTTTGCTTTGTAAGTTTTATGACCATTCCAAAAGAGCTAGTCTCCTCGAGGACATCGTTGGCTAAGGCTTGTGTATCATTACGCGTTTCAGCTATCTCGTCAATGTCTCTAAAATCTGTCACACTGTGAAACTTAGGTTAACAGTGGATCTCCTGGGGTGGAAACCGGGCTGGTATTCTTGGATGACTGCGGATAACACAGCTCTGATCTGGTGCAGTATAATGTAGGTGAAAAATTTGGCAGTATAGCTTTTTAGGTTGATAAAAAGTAGTTACCATGTATTGTCCGACCCCTTTTGTGTTGTGAAACAATTATAGCTTCACACCATGAAATTAGTAAATGTCCTTCTTGCTTGGTAGCAGGTGTGCTCTTTTGTCAGAGATCTATATGTGGTTCATGCCGGACTTTCAGCAGTTCTGCTCTGTTTCTGTCTAGGTCTTACTTGTCTTTAGGGCTCAGGTTATGTCCACTGCACGGATTTTCCGTGGAAAATCCCCCCTCTTACCATTTATTGTCCGACCCCTTTTGTGTTGTGAAACAATTATAGCTTCACATCATGAAATTAGTCAATGTCCTTCTTGCTTGGTAGCAGGTGTGCTCTTTTGTCAGAGATCTATAAGTGGTTCATGCAGGACTTTCAGCAGTTCTGCTCTGTTTCCGTCTAGGCCTTACTTGCCTTTAGGGCTCAGGTTATGTCCACTGCACGGATTTTCCGTGGAAAATCCTCCCTCTCACGAAAAAATTAATCTAGACAATTCCATCTCTGCAGAAAAATTCGTTTGGGCAGTTCCCTTGGATCATCTCCACGTGTAAGATTGAGTCAAAAAAGAGACAGTAAAAGAAATAAAACGGATTCCATATATGAATTACCGTAAATTCCTCTCATGTAAAATTTTGCCTGGAAAATTCCCCAGGTAACTTCTCTGCCAACAGAAAATCCTCTAGACAATAGGCAAATTTCATTTGCCCTTTTCCCAGGGGCTGTGGAGGGTCTTATTGTCCCAGAGGCATAGTGATTAAACTTTTAAAACATGCTGAACAATATTTCTCTCTAAAAATTTTATCGAAGGTCTTTGGGCAAAAGGGGGGCGTTGAAGGGAGTTCAGTTGCCCTCTAATATTTGTAGCTACTTAATAGGGCACTTGAACTTCTAATTTCGGATTGAATGAGACCTCTCCTGATCTTTTGCGACCATTGGCTCAATACCATCACTCCTGAAAAAAAAACAATAAAAATCGAACTAACGCACTTCTGTGATCTTTCTTCTAGCGAAAATATAAACTTCTTAATTTCCTCAAACAGGGGCCAATTACCACCCGCTGAAAATCTCCTCCCTACCCCGAAATATGACTGTATGTTTCCAAATAACAAACACTATATGTAGACAATAGGCAAATTTCATTTGCCCTTTTCCCAGGGGCTGTGGAGGGTCTTATTGTCCTAGAGGCATAGTGATTAAACTTTTAAAATATGCTGAACAATATTTCACTCTCCAAATTTTATAGAAGGTCTTTGGGCAAAAGGGGAGGGGGTTGAAGGGAGTTCAGTTGCCCTCTAATATTTGTAGTTACGTAAAAGGGCACTTGAACGTCTAATTTCGGATTGAATGAGACCTCTCCCGATCTTTTACGACCATTGGTTCAATACCATCACTCCATTGAAAAAAAGATAACAAAACAATAAAAATCAAAAACGCACTTCTGTGATCTTTCTTCTAGCGAAAATATAAACTTCTAAATTTCCTCAGACAGGGGCCTGAATCCTCGAGAGTAAGGTTCCCTGATTTGCTGAATCAGATGGTCTAATTTTCATTAAGATCACTTACTTTTTGTGATGTTTCTCCCTTTTTTTTGGAAATCATGTGATTTATGTGATCTATGTAGGAGGATCTTTCCTTGGAGGAATATGTCATGGGCGAAGAGAAATTCAATGAAAAGGGCGCAGGATTTTCTAGCATTACTATAAAAAAAAACAATGAAAAAATAATCATGAAAAAGTTTTTTCAATTGAAAGTAAGGAGTAGTATTAAAACTTAAAACGAACAGAGATTATTAAGCATATGAGGGGTTCTAAAAATACTTTAGCATAAAGAGCGAGGTATTTAGGAGGAGATAAATACCTCGCTCTATATGCTAAAGTATTTTTAGTAATTTCAACTATTTATTCTACGGCCTTTCTGATTCAGGAGTGATTCTTAAAGAATTGGGACAAAACTTAAGATTTAGTATAAAGAGCGAGGTATTAACGAAGGGACACACCCCCTCATATACATAATAAAAATATAAAAGTTTGTTACGGAAGTTAATTCTTAAGTTACGTATATTTTTTACTAATAAAAATGTTCGTTAAAAATTAAAAGTTGTAGTTGCCTTTTTAAGTAACCGAAAACCCACCCCTTACTTCTCAAAATCGTCTGATCAAAATTAAGAGAAAGCCGTTTAGCCAAAAAAAGAATTAGTATGCAAATTTCATTTTGATAATTTATGTGCAGAGAGCGAAAATCAAACATCATTAATTCAAAAACGTTCAGAAATTAAATAAAAAAAACTAGTTTTTTTTAACTGAAAGTAAGGAGCAACATTAAAACTTAAAACGAACAGAAATTACTCCGTATATGAAATTGGTTTTCCTCTCCGCAATCCCTTGCTCTTTAAGCTAAAGTTTGACCCTTTGCCACAATTCTAATTTTTAAAACAATTAAAAACCTTAGCGTAAAGAGCGAGGCGTTGAGGAGGGGACAACCCATTTCATATACGGAGTAATTTCTGTTCGTTTTAAGTTTTAATGTTGCTCCTTACTTTCAGTTAATAAACTAATTTTTTATAATTAAATCCATACAAAAAACCGCTATTTGTGTCTATTCATTAAATAATATATCTATTCAAAATTATTAGTTGTGGTAAAAAAAAAATTGTTTCATTGACTTTTCATTTTGAAGCCAACATGTTACATGTTTCCCTTTTAACACAAGTCAGACCATGGACAAACCGTAAATGTAAGAGCGCCATCTATTTCAAAACAAAGATAACTTTACCAAGATTTGAAGCATAGAATAACAATGTGGTGTTTTTCTTGCCATTAATAGCATTCCGTGCGCAATAGCATTTACTTGTAGCATTGTTTTGGACATTTTACTAGACAGCTTAAATTCTTTGTACAAAATATCCTCTTCAATGGGGGGGGGGGCTGTTTTGCCTTGTATGTAAAACGTTGTTAAAAATTATGCCCATATTCAGTTTTAGTTTTGTCAGACATCTACAATATTTTTTTTATTAATAACGTATTGGCCTGCCGTTGGTTATTCCATGGACATTGTGCAGGTTTCAAGGTGGTGGGATTAATATTTGGTGATATTTGATATAAAATGCTTTTCCATATCTCATTTGGATCTTCCTTCTCTGCATTTTTTTTTTAAGATTATAATGATTCACGTTTAATACAATCTATGTTAACTGAAATTTTTAGGGCAAGCCAAAGCTATTGGCATATTATGTTGGTATACTTTCAAAATCAGACAGGAATACTTTGAAGATCAAAACATGGACTCTTAAACATATATGGTCAATCACACTGTAAGCTTTACAGAAAACACTGTGAAATGGTCATTGTTGAAGATCAATGACCTTCCTTAAAAAAAATAACACACAAACATTCAAAGGAGAAAAAGGGGGGCCAAGAGAAGTTGAAACTAAACTCTCCTGCAAAATCATGTCTTTTTTCCTTTTTGATGGTTATTACAAGAGACATTTGTTCAAAACATATATTATTTTCAGCAATAGCACAATCAAGGCTTGTAGATTTTGGGGTTGCAAGGGTAAAATATTTTCTTCAGAAAACTATTCTGATTAGCCCGAAATTATTCTAATTTACTTATTAGAAGGGGTTGCTAAAGTCTGAAAGAACATTTTGCTGTAAGAATTGTGAGTTGTGAATTTGAGAATATAGCCTTGTGCGGAGTTGCAGGTTTAGGCTGAAGCCCCCTTCACCAAAATAAATGTGGAGGGGAGCACTGGACTAACAAAGAAAATGTTTTGCGAGGACACCCCCGCCCCCTCTTATTCAGCGCTATGGTAAATAGCTACCCCGGTACTTTCAAACAGTTCGTGGTAACAAACTGTAGTAAGGAGCGACCCGGCTCAATAGTAACCAAGACTCTAAAAAATGGAATTTTGATACCAATAGCTACATCAAAAGAATCGCATTTTAATGCTAATTTTAAATATATAAGTTTCATCAAGTTTAGTCTTACCCATCAAAAGTTACGTGCCTGAGAAAATTTGCCTTATTTTAGAAAA